>NC_074671.1:67723477-67728477 GCF_029448725.1 Salvelinus fontinalis | reverse complement strand
TAACAGTCTCTAGACAGGGGCTTTGATAACAGACTACCACAGTAACAGTCTCTAGACAGACAGGGGCTTTGATAACAGACTACCACAGTAACAGTCTCTAGCTAGTAGTTTTGATAACAGACTACCACAGTAACAGTCTCTAGACAGTGGTTTAGATAACAGACTACCACAGTAACAGTCTCTAGACAGACAGGGGCTTTGATAACAGACTACCACAGTAACAGAAGCAGACACTCAAAGTGGACCACTCCAAAAGGTGCAGTTCTCTCTCCGTAGTCTTTACCAAACATGACTAACTGTCTCTATGAGCCAACGATCTGGGCAACATGAGACATGTTAATGCAGGCTGTTAAAAGTGTAATGATTAGTGGTTCTCACTAATGCTTCTGTTGTGTTCATTTGCCCAAGGCGCCAAAGCCTGTTTTACCAGACGTGTGACACACACACACACACCTCACCACAGGTACAACAGCAGAGAGAAATGACAGAAATGATCCCTGAAAAGATAGAAACCAAGCCAAACCCTTAGTGAACCATAACAAAACATGAAAACACAATGACTCTGCCAAACAACGTACCGCACTAAACACATGCAAAACCAGTGTGTGTGTGTGTGTGTGTGTGTGTGTGTGTGTGTGTGTGTGTGTGTGTGTGTGTGTGTCCAAAAGGTATACTGACACCTACTGGTCGAAACAGAAGAGTGGAGGCTGTTATAACAGCAAAGGGGAGGACCAACTCCATATTAATGACTTCCCTGAAGAGTGGAGGCTGTTATAGCAGCAAAGGGGGGTCCAACTCCATATTAATGCCTTCCCAGAAGAGTGGAGGCTGTTATAGCAGCAAAGGGGGGACCAACTCCATATTAATACCTTCCCAGAAGAGTGGAGGTTGTTATAGCAGCAAAGGGGGGTCCAACTCCATATTAATGACTTCCCTGAAGAGTGGAGGCTGTTATAGCAGCAAAGGGGAGGACCAACTCCATATTAATGACTTCCCTAAAGAGTGGAGGCTGTTATAGCAGCAAAGGGGAGGACCAACTCCATATTAATGACTTCCCTGAAGAGTGGAGGCTGTTATAGCAGCAAAGGGGGGACCAACTCCATATTAATGACTTCCCTGAAGAGTGGAGGCTGTTATAGCAGCAAAGGGGGGGACCAACTCCATATTAATGACTTCCCTGAAGAGTGGAGGCTGTTATAGCAGCAAAGGGGGGTCCAACTCCATATTAATGACTTCCCTGAAGAGTGGAGGCTGTTATAGCAGCAAAGGGGGGGACCAACTCCATATTAATGACTTCCCTGAAGAGTGGAGGCTGTTATAGCAGCAAAGCGGGGGGACCTACTCCATATTAATGACTTCCCAGAAGAGTGGAGGCTGTTATAGAAGTTTACCTACACTAAGTTGACTGTGCCTTTAAACAGCTTGGAAAATTCCAGAAAATGTCATGGCTTTAGAAGCTTCTGATAGGCTAATTGACGTCATTTGAGTCAATTGGAGGTGTACCTGTGGATGTATTTCAAGGCCTACCTTCAAACTCAGTGCCTCTTTGCTTGGCATCATGGGAAAATCAAAAAGAAAATCAACCAAGACCTCAGAAGAAAAAAAATGTAGACCTCCACAAGTCTGGTTCGCCCTTGGGAGCAATTTCCAAACGCCTGAAGGTACCACGTTCATCTGTACAAACAATAGTACGCAAGTATAAACACCATGGGACCACGCAGCCGTCATACCGCTCAGGAAGGAGACTCGTTCTGTCTCCTAGAGATGAACGTACTTTGGTGCAAAAAGTGCAAATCAACCCCAGAACAACAGCAAAGGACCTTGTGAAGATGCTGGAGGAAACAGGTACAAAAGTATCTATATCCACAGTAAAACGAGTCCTATATCGACATAACCTGAAAGGCCGCTCAGCAAGGAAGAAGCCACTGCTCCAAAACCGCCATAAAAAAGCCAGACTATGGTTTGCAACTACACATGGGGACAAAGATCATACTTTTTTGAGAAATGTCCTCTGGTCTGATATAACAAATATAGAAGTGTTTGGCCATAATGACCATCGTTATGTTTGGAGCAAAAAGGGGGAGGCTTGCAAGCCGAAAAACACCCTCCCAACCGTGAAGCACGGGGGTGGCAGCATCATGTTGTGGGGGTGCTTTGCTGCAGGAGGGACTGGTGCACTTCACAAAATAGATGGCATCATGAGGATGTAAAATGATGTGGATATATTGAAGCAACATCTCAAGACATCAGTCAGGAAGTTAAAGCTTGGTCGTGAATGGGTCTTCCAAATGGACAATGACCGCAAGCATACTTCCAAAGTTGTTGCAAAATGGCTTAAGGACAACAAAGTCAAGGTATTGGAGTGGCCATCACAAAGCCCTGACCTCAATGCCATAGAAAATTTGTGGGCAGAACTGAAAAAGCGTGTGCGAGCAAGGAGGCCAACAAACCTGACTCAGTTACACCAGCTCTGTCAGGAGGAATGGGCCAAAATTCACCCAACTTATTGTGGGACGCTTGTGGAAGCCTACCCGAAACGTTTGACCCAAGTTAAACAATTTAAAGGCAATGCTACCAAATACTAATTGAGTATGTCAACTTCTGACCCACTGGGAATGTGATGAATGAAATAAAAGCTGAAATAAATCATTCTCTCTACTATTATTTTGACATTTCACATTCTTAAAATAAAGTGGTGATCCTAACTGACCTAAAACAGGGAATTTTTACTAGGATTAAAATGTCAGGAATTGTGAAAAACTGAGCTTAAATGTATTCGGCTAAGGTGTATGTAAACTTCTGACTTCAACTGTGTGAATATATATATATATATATATATATGCCAAGAGCTGAGCAAAGAAAAGAGTCCCCTAATCCAGCAGGTCCTGGAGTTCACAAACCTGTTCTACTAACACACTGAAGCCTCAGGACCAGAATATCCAATCAATCAGAATAAACCAAATTACAACACAGTCAAAACAAAACTACATTGCTTATTGGGAAACACAAGCACAGAGCAAAATGCAGTGCTATCTGGCCCTAAATCGACAGTACACCATGGCTAACTATTTGACCATGGTTACTGATCAAAACCGTAGAAAAACCTTGACAAAGTACAGGCTCAGTGAGCACAGCCTTGCCATTGAGAAGAGTAGACACAGGAAAACCTGGCTCCCTGTAGAGGAAAGGCTGTGCAACCACTGCACAACAGCAGAACCTGAGACGGAGCTGCATTTCCTGATAAAATGTCAAAAATATATAAATTAGTTTCATTTCCCCAAATGTTAAACCCTTATTGAAGGTTCCAGAGCCCTCTCTGATGAGGATAGGCTACCCGTCCTGTTGGGGGAGGACGCAGAGAGCTGTGGGTTGGCAGCGCACTACATTGCTGCCTGCCATAAGTTGAGGGACAGTGTCTGACAGACCAATCAACCTGCACATGTCCTCTACTGTATGTTTATTGTTATTGTTGAATGTGTTGGTTATTTTGACCCTTGGTTATTGTTGTTACTGTTGTCCCGTTGACAATATTGATTATTATGTTAATATTGTAAATCTCCAAAGAAAGCTTTGGCAATATGACACCAACTCATTCAAGGGTTTTTCTTTATTTTTACTATTTTCTACATTGTAGAATAATAGTGAAGACATCAAAACTATGAAATAACACATATGGAATCATGTAGTAACCAAAAAAAGCGTTGAATAAATCAAAATATATTTTAGATTTGAGATTCTTCAAAGTAGCCACCCTTTGCCTTGATGACAGCTTTGCAAACGCTTGGCATTCTCTCAACCAGCTTCATGAGATAGTCACCTGGAATGCATTTCAATTAACAGGCGTGCTTTGTTAAAAGTAAATTTGTGGAATTTCTTTCCTTCTTAATGCATTTGAGCCAATCAGTTGTGTTGTGACAAGGTAAGGGGTGGTATACAGAAGATAGCCCTATTTGATTAAAGACCAAGTCCATATTATGGCAAGAACATCTCAAATAAACATCATTACTTTAAGGCATGAAGGTCAGTCAATACGGAACGTTTCAAGAACTTTGAAAGTTTCTTCAAGTGCAGTCGCAAAAACCATAATCGCTATGAAATCCAAAAATTGCAACCCAAATAAATGCTTCACAGAGTTCAAGTCTTTCTTTCTCTCTCTCGGAGGACCTGAGCCCTAGGACCATACGTCAGGACTACCGGGCATGATGACTCCTTGCTGTCCCCAGTCCACTTGGCCTTGCTGCTATTCCAGTTTCAACTGTTCTGCCTGCGGTTATGGAACCGCCACCTGTCCCAGACCTGTTGTTTTCAACTCTTAATGATCGGCTATGAAAAGCCAACTGACATTTATTCCTGATTATTATTTGACCATGCTTGTCACTTATGAACATTTTTGAACATCTTGGCCATGTTCTGTTATAATCTCCACCCGGCACAGCCAGAAGAGGACTGGCCACCCCTCATAGCCTGGTTCCTCTCTAGGTTTCTTCCTAGGTTTTGGCCTTTCTAAGGAGTTTTTTCCTAGCCACCGTGCTTCTACACCTGCATTGCTTGCTGTTTGGGGTTTTAGGCTGGGTTTCTGTACAGCACTTCGAGATATTAGCTGATGTACGAAGGGCTATATAAAATAAACTTGATTTGAAGTAACAGACACATCTCAACATCGGCTGTTCAGAGGCGACTGTGTGCCGGGCGTGTAGCGTCATACCCAAGAAGACTCGAGGCAGAAATCGCTGCCAAAGGTTTCTTCTACAAAGTTCTGAATAAAGGGTCTGAATACTTATGTAAATATGAATCATATATATTTTTCAATACATCTGCAATCATTTCTAAAAATTGTTTTTTGTCATTATGGGATATTGTGGGTAGATTGATGAGGGGGGGGGGGGGAAACGATTTAATCAATTCTAAAATAAGGCTGTAACTTAACAAAATGTGGAAAAAGGGGAGGAGTATGAAAACTTTCCGAATACAGTATATTTATATATATTTATATTTATATA
>NC_074671.1:67525977-67715977 GCF_029448725.1 Salvelinus fontinalis | reverse complement strand
CATGCCAACACCACGCTCCTGCCTAGCAACACCGCGCTCCTGCCTAGCAACACCGCGCTCCTGCCTAGCAACACCGCGCTCCTGCCTAGCAACACCGCGCTCCTGCCTAGCAACACCGCGCTCCTGCCTAGCAACACCACGCTCCTGCCTAGCAACACCACGCTCCTGCCTAGCAACACCACGCTCCTGCCTAGCAACACCACGAGGAACGACCAAAAATAAAAAAGGCCGACGTCCGTCCACCCGCCTTTAATAACGAGGTCTTTTTTTTTTTTAAACACGGTTAATTCAAAAGAGAGAAGCTCTTACCGGTGTGGGTCCTCAGGTGGGCTTTCAGATGGGAAGACTTGGTGTACACTTTCTTACACCCTGGAAAACAACACACAGAGAAGAAGAAGAAAACGATATGATCAGGATTATTTAAAAAAAAGGCACAAGTTCAGGAATATGCACAACATACATCAAATGTTCTGACCCGCAATTACGAGCCCTCTGACCCGCAATTACGAGCCCGCTGACCCGCAATTACGAGCCCGCTGGTCCGCAATTACGAGCCCGCTGGTCCGCAATTACGAGCCCGCTGGTCCGCAATTACGAGCCCGCTGGTCCGCAATTACGAGCCCGCTGGTCCGCAATTACGAGCCCGCTGACCCGCAATTACGAGCCCTCTGACCCGCAATTACGAGCCCTCTGACCCGCAATTACGAGCCCTCTGACCCGTAATTACGAGCCCTCTGACCCGCAATTACGAGCCCTCTGACCCGCAATTACGAGCCCTCTGACCCGCAATTACGAGCCCTCTGACCCGCAATTACGAGCCCTCTGACCCGCAATTACGAGCCCTCTGACCCGCAATTACGAGCCCTCTGACCCGCAATTACGAGCCCGCTGACCCGCAATTACGAGCCCGCTGACCCGCAAATACGAGCCCGCTGACCCGCAATTACGAGCCCGCTGACCCGCAATTACGAGCCCGCTGACCCGCAATTACGAGCCCTCTGACCCGCAATTACGAGCCCTCTGACCCGCAATTACGAGCCCTCTGACCCGCAATTACGAGCCCTCTGACCCGCAATTACGAGCCCGCTGACCCGCAATTACGAGCCCGCTGACCCGCAATTACGAGCCCTCTGACCCGCAATTACGAGCCCTCTGACCCGCAATTACGAGCCCTCTGACCCGCAATTACGAGCCCTCTGACCCGCAATTACGAGCCCTCTGATCCACAATTACGAGCCCTCTGATCCACAATTACGAGCCCTCTGACCCACAATTACGAGCCCTCTGACCCACAATACGAGCCCTCTGACCCACAATACGAGCCCTTTGACCCACAATACGATCTGTCTATGGATTCCGCTGTCCTGCGATTCTATCTACAGTATGTGTTCTACTATACTATCTCTCAATGGAATGATGTTCTACAATACTATATATCTATGGATTCTGCTGTTCTACTATATATCTATGGATTCTGCTGTTCTACTATACATCTATGGATTCTGCTGTTCTACTATACTATATATCTATGGATTCTGCTGTTCTACAATACTTATTATCTGTGGATTCTGCTGTTCTACTATACTATATATCTGTGGATTCTGCTGTTCTACAATACTTATTATCTGTGGATTCTGCTGTTCTACTATACTATATATCTATGGATTCTGCTGTTCTACTATACTATATATCTGTGGATTCTGCTGTTCTACTATACTATATATCTATGGATTCTGCTGTTCTACTATATATCTATGGATTTTGCTGTTCTACTATACTATATATCTATGAATTCTGCTGTTCTACTATACTATATATCTATGGATTCTGCTGTTCTACTATACATCTATGGATTCTGCTGTTCTACTATACTATATATCTATGGATTCTGCTGTTCTACTATACATCTGTGGATTCTGCTGTTCTACTATATTATATATCTGTGGATTCTGCTGTTCTACTATATTATATATCTATGGATTCTGCTGTTCTACTATACTATATATCTATGGATTCTGCTGTTCTACTATACTATATATCTATGGATTCTGCTGTTCTACTATACTATATATCTATGGATTCTGCTGTTCTACTATACATCTATGGATTCTGCTGTTCTACTATACATCTATGGATTCTGCTGTTCTACTATACTATATATCTATGGATTCTGCTGTTCTACTATACTATATATCTATGGATTCTGCTGTTCTACAATACTTATTATCTGTGGATTCTGCTGTTCTACTATACTATATATCTGTGGATTCTGCTGTTCTACAATACTTATTATCTGTGGATTCTGCTGTTCTACTATACTATATATCTATGGATTCTGCTGTTCTACTATACTATATATCTGTGGATTCTGCTGTTCTACTATACTATATATCTATGGATTCTGCTGTTCTACTATACTATATATCTATGGATTCTGCTGTTCTACTATACTATATATCTATGGATTCTGCTGTTCTACTATACTATATATCTATGGATTCTGCTGTTCTACTATACTATATATATCTATGGATTCTGCTGTTCTACAATACATCTATGGATTCTGCTGTTCTACTATACTATATATCTATGGATTCTGCTGTTCTACTATACTATATATCTATGGATTCTGCTGTTCTACTATACTATATATCTATGGATTCTGCTGTTCTACAATCCTAATTATCTGTGGATTCTGCTGTTCTACTATACTATATATCTATGGATTCTGCTGTTCTACTATACTATATATCTATGGATTCTGCTGTTCTACTATACTATATATCTGTGGATTCTGCTGTTCTACTATACTATATATCTGTGGATTCTGCTGTTCTACTATACTATATATCTATGGATTCTGCTGTTCTACTATACTATATATATCTATGGATTCTGCTGTTCTACAATACATCTATGGATTCTGCTGTTCTACTATACTATATATCTATGGATTCTGCTGTTCTACTATACTATATATCTATGGATTCTGCTGTTCTACTATACTATATATCTATGGATTCTGCTGTTCTACAATCCTAATTATCTGTGGATTCTGCTGTTCTACTATACTATATATCTATGGATTCTGCTGTTCTACTATACTATATATCTATGGATTCTGCTGTTCTACTATACTATATATCTGTGGATTCTGCTGTTCTACTATACTATATATCTGTGGATTCTGCTGTTCTACTATACTATATATCTGTGGATTCTGCTGTTCTACTATACTATATATCTGTGGATTCTGCTGTTCTACTATACTATATATCTGTGGATTCTGCTGTTCTACTATACTATATATCTGTGGATTCTGCTGTTCTACTATACTATATATCTGTGGATTCTGCTGTTCTACTATACTATATATCTGTGGATTCTGCTGTTCTACTATACTATATATCTGTGGATTCTGCTGTTCTACTATACTATATATCTGTAGATTCTGCTGTTCTACTATACTATATATCTGTGGATTCTGCTGTTCTACTATACTATATATCTGTGGATTCTGCTGTTCTACTATACTATATATATCTATGGATTCTGCTGTTCTACAATACATCTATGGATTCTGCTGTTCTACTATACTATATATCTATGGATTCTGCTGTTCTACTATACTATATATCTATGGATTCTGCTGTTCTACTATACTATATATCTATGGATTCTGCTGTTCTACAATCCTAATTATCTGTGGATTCTGCTGTTCTACTATACTATATATCTATGGATTCTGCTGTTCTACTATACTATATATCTATGGATTCTGCTGTTCTACTATACTATATATCTGTGGATTCTGCTGTTCTACTATACTATATATCTGTGGATTCTGCTGTTCTACTATACTATATATCTGTGGATTCTGCTGTTCTACTATACTATATATCTGTGGATTCTGCTGTTCTACTATACTATATATCTGTGGATTCTGCTGTTCTACTATACTATATATCTGTGGATTCTGCTGTTCTACTATACTATATATCTGTGGATTCTGCTGTTCTACTATACTATATATCTGTGGATTCTGCTGTTCTACTATACTATATATCTGTAGATTCTGCTGTTCTACTATACTATATATCTGTGGATTCTGCTGTTCTACTATACTATATATCTGTGGATTCTGCTGTTCTACTATACTATATATCTATGGATTCTGCTGTTCTACTATACTATATATCTATGGATTCTCCTGTTCTACTATACTATATATATCTATGGATTCTCCTGTTCTACTATACTATATATCTATGGATTCTGCTGTTCTACTATACTATATATCTATGGATTCTGCTGTTCTACTATACTATATATCTATGGATTCTGCTGTTCTACTATACTATATATCTATGGATTCTCCTGTTCTACTATACTATATATATCTATGGATTCTCCTGTTCTACTATACTATATATCTATGGATTCTGAAAGTATTCAGACACCTTTTCCCACGTTATTACGTTACAGCCTCATTCTAAAATATAAATATATATGTTTAAATCCTCAATGTACACACCCCATAATGCCTCATTCTAATATATATATATGTTTAAATCCTCAATGTACACACCCCATAATGCCTCATTCTAATATATATATATATATGTTTAAATCCTCAATGTACACACCCCATAATGCCTCATTCTAATATATATATATATATGTTTAAATCCTCAATGTACACACCCCATAATGCCTCATTCTAATATATATATATGTTTAAATCCTCAATGTACACACCCCATAATGACAAAGCAAAAACAAGTTTTGAAATTTTTACTAATTTATAAAAAATAAAAGAAATATTACATTTACATAAGTATTCAGACCCTGTACTCAGTACTTTGTTGAAGCATCTAAGGCAGTGATTACAGCCTTGAGTCTTCTTGGGTATGACGCTACTACCTTGGCAGACCTGTATTTAGGGAGTTTCTCCCATTCTTCTCTGCAGATCCTCTCAGGTTCTGTCAGGTTGGATGGGGAGTGTTGCTGCACAGCTATTTTCAGGTCTCTCCAGAGATGTTAGATCGGGTTCAAGTCCGGGCTCCGGCTGGGCCACTCAAGGACATTGAGACTTGTCCCGAAGCCACTCCTGCGTTGTCTTGGCTGTGTGCTCAGGGTCGTTGTCCTGTTGGAAGGTGAAGCTTCGACCCAGTCTGAGGTCCTGAGCGCTCTGGAGCAGGTTTTCATCAAGGATCTCTCTGTACTTTGCTCCGTTCACCTTTGCCTCGATCCTGACTAGTCTCCCAGTCCCTGCCGCTGAAAAACATCCCCCTCAACATGATGCTGCCACAACCACCATGATTCACCGTAGGGATGGTGCCAGGTTTCCTCCAGGCGTGACGCTTGGCATTCAGGACAAAGAGTTTAATCTTGGTTTCATCAGACCAGAGAATCTTGTTTCTCATGGTCTGAGAGTCTCTAGGTGCCTTTTGGCAAACTCTAAGCGGGCTGTCAAGTGCCTTTTACTGAGGAGTGGCTTCCGTCTGGCCACTCTACCATAAAGGCCTGATTGGTGGAGTGCTGTAGAGATGGTTGTCCTTCTGGAAGGTTCTCCTTTCTCTACAGAGGAACTCTAGAGCTCTGTCAGAGGGTGCCCTGACCAAGGCCCTTCTCCCCCGATTGCTCAGTTTGGCCGGGCGTCCAGCTCTAGGAAGAGTTTTGGTGGTTCCAAACGTCTTCCATTTAAGAATGATGGAGGCCACTGTGTTCTTGGGGACCTTCAATACTGCAGAACATGTTTTGGTATCCTTCCCCAGATCTGTGCCTCGACACAATCCTGTCTCAGAGCTCTACGGACAATTCCTTCGACCTCATGGCTTGGTTTTTGCTCTGATATGCACTGTCAACCGTAAGACCTTATATAGACAGGTGTGTGCTTTTCCAAATCATGTCCAATCAATTGGATTTAGCACAGGTGGACTCCAATCAAGTTTTAGGAACGTCTCAAGGATGATCAATGGAAACAGGATGCACCTGAGCTCAATTTAGAGTGTCATAGCAAAGGGTCTGAATACTTATGTAAATAATGTATTTCTGTTTTTAAATTAGCAGACGTCGCTAAGAACCTGTGTTCTCTGTCATTAAGAGGTAAAGAGTAGATCGTTTTTAATTTTTTTTAAATTAGCAAAAATGTCTAAACCTGTTTTTGCTTTGTCATTATGGGGTATTGTGATGTCATTATGGGGTATTGTGTGTAGATTGATGAAGGGGAATAACTATTTAATCCATTTCAGAATAAGACTAATGTAACAAAATGTGGAAAAAGTCAAGGGGTCTGAAAACTTTCCGAAGACACCGTCTCCCTGAGTTCTGCGACACCGTCTCCCTGAGTTCTGCGACACCGTCTCCCTGAGTTCTGCGACACCGTCTCCCTGAGTTCTGCGACACCGTCTCCCTGAGTTCTGCGACACCGTCTCCCTGAGTTCTGCGACACCGTCTCCCTGAGTTCTGCGACACCGTCTCCCTGAGTTCTGCGACCCCGTCTCCCTGAGTTCTGCGACCCCGTCTCCCTGAGTTCTGCGACCCCGTCTCCCTGAGTTCTGCGACCCCGTCTCCCTGAGTTCTGCGACCCCGTCTCCCTGAGTTCTGCGACACCGTCTCCCTGAGTTCTGCGACACCGTCTCCCTGAGTTCTGCGACACCGTCTCCCTGAGTTCTGCGACACCGTCTCCCTGAGTTCTGCGACACCGTCTCCCTGAGTTCTGCGACACCGTCTCCATGAGTTCTGCGACACCGTCTCCCTGAGTTCTGCGACACCGTCTCCCTGAGTTCTGCGACACCGTCTCCCTGAGTTCTGCGACACCGTCTCCCTGAGTTCTGCGACACCGTCTCCCTGAGTTCTGCGACACCGTCTCCCTGAGTTCTGCGACACCGTCTCCCTGAGTTCTGCGACACCGTCTCCCTGAGTTCTGCGACACCGTCTCCCTGAGTTCTGCGACACCGTCTCCCTGAGTTCTGCGACACCGTCTCCCTGAGTTCTGCGACACCGTCTCCCTGAGTTCTGCGACACCGTCTCCCTGAGTTCTGCGACACCGTCTCCCTGAGTTCTGCGACACCGTCTCCCTGAGTTCTGCGACACCGTCTCCCTGAGTTCTGCGACACCGTCTCCCTGTTCTGCGACACCGTCTCCCTGAGTTCTGCGACACCGTCTCCCTGAGTTCTGCGACACCGTCTCCCTGAGTTCTACGACACCGTCTCCCTGAGTTCTACGACACCGTCTCCCTGAGTTCTACGACACCGTCTCTATGAGTTCTACGACACCGTCTCCCTGAGTTCTACGACACCGTCTCTATGAGTTCTACGACACCGTCTCCCTGAGTTCTGCGACACCGTCTCCCTGAGTTCTGCGACACCGTCTCCCTGCTCTACAACACCGTCTCTCTGAGTTCTGCACCCATTTACAACACGCCAGTCAAGACATGCTGAGGAGTTTAGTAACCCTCCAATCCCAGAGGCTATCTGACATCATCGAACATTAGTGAGAGAGCTGCTGACATATAGGAGTACATTAGTATTATATTAGCCGAAGAGGAGTTTGTTTATGTGTGTGTGTGTGTGTGTGTGTGTGTGTGTGTGTGTGTGTGTGTGTGTGTGTGTGTGTCAGTCTGGTGTGTTTTTCTAGCTGTGATACACTGTCAGTTTGATGCAACCAATAACAATCTGTCTTGGTCGTCCATTTTCTGTGTCTCTCTGACAGATCTCTAGAGCTTGCTTTCAAAACGACACCCTATTCCCTATGTAGTGCACTACTTTTGACCAGTGTTCTGGTCACAATGAGGGCACTACGTAGGGAATAGGGTGCCATTTGGGACACATACTAGAGCTGGCTAAAAGCCTGCTGTCGATTACTGAATTATTCAACGTCACATCATTCAGAGGCAACACACACAGAGAATAGTAATGTTTACTGAAAGTCACTGAGTCAGACCACCACCCATAACACAGGACACTACAGACACTGAGTCAGACCACCACCCATAACACAGGACACTATAGACACTGAGTCAGACCACCACCCATAACACAGGACACTACAGTCACTGAGTCAGACCACCACCCATAACACAGGACACTATAGACACTGAGCTAATCAGACCACCACCCATAACACAGGACACTACAGACACTGAGCTAATCAGACCACCACCCATAACACAGGACACTACAGACACTGAGTCAGACCACCACCCATAACACAGGACACTACAGACCTATAGACACTGAGTCAGACCACCACCCATAACACAGGACACTATAGACACTGAGTCAGACCACCACCCCTAACACAGGACACTACAGACACTGAGCTAATCAGACCACCACCCATAACACAGGACACTACAGACACTGAGTCAGACCACCACCCCTAACACAGGACACTACAGACCTATAGACACTGAGTCAGACCACCACCCATAACACAGGACACTACAGACCTATAGACACTGAGTCAGACCACCACCCATAACACAGGACACTACAGACCTATAGACACTGAGTCAGACCACCACCCATAACACAGGACACTACAGACACTGAGTCAGACCACCACCCATAACACAGGACACTACAGACACTGAGTCAGACCACCACCCATAACACAGGACACTACAGACCTATAGACACTGAGCTAATTGATGGTAAACAACGTATTGCATGTGAGCTAGGAACAAGCAAAAAGGGAGGGAGGAGTCCTGACCTGGAGGGAGGGAGGGAGGGAGGAGTCCTGACCTGGAGGGAGGGAGGGAGGAGTCCTGACCTGGAGGGAGGGAGGGAGGAGTCCTGACCTGGAGGGAGGGAGGGAGGAGTCCTGACCTGGAGGGAGGGAGGGAGGGAGTCCTGACCTGGAGGGAGGGAGGGAGGGAGTCCTGACCTGGAGGGAGAGAGGGAGGGAGTCCTGACCTGGAGGGAGGGAGGGAGGGAGTCCTGACCTGGAGGGAGAGAGGGAGGGAGGGAGGGAGGGAGGGAGTCCTGACCTGGAGGGAGAGAGGGAGGGAGTCCTGACCTGGAGGGAGGGAGGGAGGGAGTCCTGACCTGGAGGGAGGGAGGGAGGGAGTCCTGACCTGGAGGGAGGGAGGGAGGAGTCCTGACCTGGAGGGAGGGAGGGAGGAGTCCTGACCTGGAGGGAGGGAGGGAGGAGTCCTGACCTGGAGGGAGGGAGGGAGGAGTCCTGACCTGGAGGGAGGGAGGGAGGAGTCCTGACCTGGAGGGAGGGAGGGAGGAGTCCTGACCTGGAGGGAGGGAGGGAGGAGTCCTGACCTGGAGGGAGGGAGGGAGGAGTCCTGACCTGGAGGGAGGGAGGGAGGAGTCCTGACCTGGAGGGAGGGAGGGAGGAGTCCTGACCTGGAGGGAGGGTGGGAGGAGTCCTGACCTGGAGGGAGGGAGGGAGGAGTCCTGACCTGGAGGGAGGGAGGGAGGAGTCCTGACCTGGAGGGAGGGAGGGAGGAGTCCTGACCTGGAGGGAGGGAGGGAGTCCTGACCTGGAGGGAGGGAGGGAGGGAGGAGTCCTGACCTGGAGGGAGGGAGGGAGGGAGGAGTCCTGACCTGGGGGGAGGGAGGGAGGGAGGGAGGAGTCCTGACCTGGGGGGAGGGAGGGAGGGAGGAGTCCTGACCTGGGGGGAGGGAGGGAGGGAGGAGTCCTGACCTAGAGGGAGGGAGGGAGGGAGGGAGGAGTCCTGACCTGGAGGGAGGGAGGAGTCCTGACCTGGGGGGAGGGAGGGAGGGAGGGAGGAGTCCTGACCTGGGGGGAGGGAGGGAGGAGTCCTGACCTGGGGGGAGGGAGGGAGGGAGGAGTCCTGACCTAGAGGGAGGGAGGGAGGGAGGGAGGAGTCCTGACCTGGAGGGAGGGAGGAGTCCTGACCTGGAGGGAGGGAGGAGTCCTGACCTGGAGGGAGGAAGGAGAGAGGGAGGAGTCCTGACCTGGGAAGTCACAGTGGTGTATCCTCCTCTTCTCCAGGTCTGGGTTGGTCCTGCGGTTGTAGCGGACCTGCATGGACTGGTTCAGGCTTGGAGCTGGGCCGGAGCCTGGGGCTTGAGTTAGACTTGAGGCTGGGGGCCGAGCCACACCGGTGGGGGAAAGACTGGGGGAGACGCTGACTCCCAGCTTGGAGGCGATAGTGGCGGCATAGGAAGGGGGAGGGGAGAGGTTCTGAAGGAGGTCCTTCTGACGATCTGGGGAGCTGGGCTCTGAGCTGGGAGGAGAGGGGGGCAGGTAGGGGGCCTTGGCCTGATGGTGCTGGGGCTGCTGGAGGAAGTGAGGGTGAGGGTAGGCCCCTCCCACACTGTGCAGCCCACCACAGTAGCTTGACTTGGCAGTCTGTAGTTGTTGGTGTTGCTGCTGGGCCTGGGCGGCTAAGTGTAGGTCGTGGAAGGTGTGCATGATGGGCGAGGGACCGGAACCTCCGTGATGCTGCCCCGCCCGGTGATGAGCATTGTTGCCGTGGTGATGCATGGGCGCGAGAGGGGCGGAGTCCAGCTCTGCAGAGAGCAGCTGGAACAGAGAGTCGTCGTGAGGCAGATCGAACGACCCCAGCTCCTCCTTCACGTAAACAGAACCGCCCGTTGCCACGGCGTCAGAGGTCGGGTCACCACCACCCGACGGGCTGAACACGCTAGTGAACTCTGGTAACGAAGAAGAAGACACCGACGTTACCGTGGAAAGGCTGATGCTGTTACCGTGGACGCTACTGCTGGGGCAGTGAGGGTGAGGATGGACGAAGGGAGAGGAGGCGGGAGGTTCTGTTTTGACCTGCTGGCCCATGCCTCCAGCGTTACCTCCAGGCCCTGGGCGTGCCGGCCGACACAAGCCCATCCTCAGGTAGGCCAGGTCGGGTAGGAAGACGTTCATGTTGATGCTGTAAGGAGATCCACCCTGGTCGTCGCTAAAGAAGTGATCCATCACAGAGGCACTGTCCCGCCGAGACTTGTTCTGCTCTGGAGGGTCCGGATGGGGCATAAGGAGCGGCGTCTGGGGGGAGAGATACTTATCCAGCTCACTCTTCCCTGTCTGAGGAGAGAAGAAGAAGACAGGCTTAAAACGGTTGGCTCGTTATTCATTCTGAACCAAATCTCTATTTTGGATGTAAATGGAATGTTATAAAAAAAATAATCAAAGATGTTTTAGTTTTTTTTTGTATTTCACTTTGTTTTAATTAACTTGATAGTGAAACAATCTTTTAATTGATTTTGTTTTAATTAACTTGATAGTGAAACAATCCTTTAATTGATTTTGTTTTAATTAACTTGATAGTGAAACAATCCTTTAATTGATTTTGTTTTAATTAACTTGATAGTGAAACAATCCTTTAATTGATTTTGTTTTAATTAACTTGATAGTGAAACAATCTTTTAATTGATTTTGTTTTAATTAACTTGATAGTGAAACAATCCTTTAATTGATTTTGTTTTAATTAACTTAAGAGAAACAATCTTTTAATTTATTTTTGCTGACATCTTTGATCATCAAGTTGATACAAATCAGTATCATCAACAGCTGCATTTTGGACATGAAGAATACGTTAAGGAATCTACATTAACTTCAATCATTTACAGACGTGTTCAAATGTGTTGGTACCCTTACAGCTCATTGAAATAACGCTTCATTCCCCCTGAAAAGTGATGAAATTAAAAGCTATTTTATCATGTATACTTGCATGCCTTTGGTGTGTGTCAGAATAAAGCAAAGAAGCTATGAAAAAGAGATTAATTATTGCTTATTCTACAAATATATTCTAAAAATGTCCTGGACACATTTGTTGGTACCCCTTTAGAAAAGATAATAAATAATTGGATTATAGTGATAGTTCAAACTAATTTGTTTCTTTAATTAGTATTACACACACGTCTTCAATCTTTGTAATCAGTCATTCAGCCTATTTAGATGGAGAAAAGTAGTCACTGTGCTGTTTGGTATCATTGTGTGCACCACACTGAACATGGACCAGAGACAGCAAAGGAGAGATTTGTCTGAGGAGATCAGAAAGACAATAATAGACAAGCGTGGTAAAGGTAAAGGTAAAAGGTAAAAGGTAAAAGGTAAAGGTAGAGGTAAAGGTAGAGGTAAAGGTAGAGGTAGAGGTAGAGGTAGAGGTAAAGGTAGGGGTAAAGGTAGGGGTAAAGGTAGAGGTAAAGGTAGAGGTAAAGGTAGAGGTAAAGGTAAAGGTAAAGGTAGAGGTAGAGGTAGAGGTAGAGGTAGAGGTAGAGGTAGGGGTAAAGGTAGGGGTAAAGGTAGGGGTAAAGGTAGGGGTAAAGGTAGGGGTAAAGGTAGAGGTAAAAGGTAGAGGTAGAGGTAGAGGTAAAGGTAGAGGTAAAGGTAGAGGTAAAGGTAGAGGTAGAGGTAAAAGGTAGAGGTAAAGGTAGAGGTAGAGGTAAAAGATAGAGGTAAAGGTAAAAGGTAAAAGGTAAAGGGAGAGGGAGAGGTAGAGGTAAAAGGTAGAGGTAAAGGTAGAGGTAAAAGGTAGAGGTAAACGGTAAAAGGTAAAGGTAGAGGTAAAGGTAGAGGTAACAGTAGAGGTAGATGGTAAAGGTAAAGGTAGAGGTAAAGGTAGAGGTAAAGGTAGAGGTAAAGGTAGAGGTAAAGGTAAAGGTAGAGGTAAAGGTAGAGGTAAAGGCTACAAGATCATCTTCCAAGCAGCTTGATGTTTCCTGTAACAACAGTTTGAAAATATTATTTAAGAAGAAGTTTCAGGTCCGTGGAACTATATCTAACCTCCCTGGGCGCGTCCGCAAGAGGAACATCGACCCCAGATTGAACAGAAGGATAGTGTGAATGGTAGAAGAAGAACCAAGGATAACTGCCAAAGAGATACAAGCTGAACTCCAAGGGGGTTTCGCTCTTTTGATCGAAAGTGGCTTCCATAGAAGAAGACGCAGGAGGACTCCAGAGCGAAAGTGGGTTCCATAGAAGAAGACGCAGGAGGACTCCAGAGCGAAAGTGGGTTCCATAGAAGAAGACGCAGGAGGACTCCAGAGCGAAAGTGGGTTCCATAGAAGAAGACGCAGGAGGACTCCAGAGCAAAGGTGGGTTCCATAGAAGAAGACGCAGGAGGACTCCAGAGCGAAAGTGGGTTCCATAGAAGAAGACGCAGGAGGACTCCAGAGCGAAAGTGGGTTCCATAGAAGAAGACGCAGGAGGACTCCAGAGCAAAAGTGGGTTCCATAGAAGAAGACGCAGGAGGACTCCAGAGCAAAAGTGGGTTCCATAGAAGAAGACGCAGGAGGACTCCAGAGCGAAAGTGGGTTCCATAGAAGAAGACGCAGGAGGACTCCAGAGCAAAAGTGGGTTCCATAGAAGAAGACTCAGGAGGACTCCACTTGTGAAAGAAGAACTTCAACAACAAAAAAGCCAGACTGGAATTTGCAAAAATGCATATTGACAAGCCACAATCCTTCTGGGAGAAATGTTCTTTGGAAAGATGAGTCAAAACTGTAGCTTTTTGGCAAGTCACGTCATCTGCTAAATTGTAATTATTCGATTTATTGCCTACCTCATGCCTTTTGCACACATTGTATATAGATTCTCTTTTTTTCTACCATGTTATTGACTTGTTTATTGTTTACTCCATGTGTAACTCTGTGTTGTTGTCTGTTCACACTGCTATGCTTTATCTTGGCCAGGTCGCAGTTGCAAATGAGAACTTGTTCTCAACTAGCCTACCTGGTTAAATAAAGGTGAAATAAAAAATAAATAAATCTCTATGTTCACAGACGAAGAAATTAAGTTTCCAAAGAAACGAACACAACTTCCTACAGTGAAACATGGAGGAGGCTGAGTTATGTTTTGGGGCTAGCTGTGCTGCGCTATGGGGCTAGCTGTGCTGCGCTATGGGGCTAGCTGTGCTGCGCTATGGGGCTAGCTGTGCTGCGCTATGGGGCTAGCTGTGCTGCGCTATGGGGCTAGCTGGGCTGCGCTATGGGGCTAGCTGTGCTGCGCTATGGGGCTAGCTGGGCTGCGCTATGGGGCTAGCTGGGCTGCGCTATGGGGCTAGCTGTGCTGCGCTATGGGGCTAGCTGTGCTGCGCTATGGGGCTAGCTGTGCTGCGCTATGGGGCTAGCTGTGCTGCGCTATGGGGCTAGCTGTGCTGCGCTATGGGGCTAGCTGTGCTGCGCTATGGGGCTAGCTGTGCTGCGCTTGGCACAGGGCGCCTTGAATCTGTTCAGGGCACAAATTAAATCTCCAGACTATCAAGGTGTTCTGGAGAGAAACGTGTCAGACAGCTCTGTCTCGGTCACAGGTTATGGTTTCCTCCAACAGGATAACGACCCAAAACACACAGCTAAACACCCATAGAATGGACAAGAACAAAACGTTGGATTATTCTGAAGTGGCCTTCGAATGTGACCTGATCTGAATCCTTTCGAACATCTATGGGAAGAGCTGAATCTTACAGTCTGGAGAAGTTACCCATTAAACCTGAGACAGCTGGAGCAGTTTGTTCAGGAAGAGGGGGCCAAACTACCTGTTAACAGGTGCAGAAGTCACCCAACAAACCTGAGACAGCTGGAGCAGTTTGTTCAGGAAGAGGGGGCCAAACTACCTGTTAACAGGTGCAGAAGTCACCCAGTGGGCCAAACTACCTGTTAACAGGTGCAGAAGTCACCCATCAAACCTGAGACAGCTGGAGCAGTTTGTTCAGGAAGAGGGGGCCAAACTACCTGTTAACAGGTGCAGAAGTCACCCAGGGGGCCAAACTACCTGTTACCAGGTGCAGAAGTCTCATTGAGAGCTACAGAAAACGTTTGATTGCAGTGATAACCTCTGAAGGGTTGTGCCACAAAATATTAGCTTAATAAGAGTCCCATCATCTGTGTCTATGTCATTTTATTATTTACAATATTATGTTGAATAAAAAAAAAATAAAAAAAGATGATTTCTATTAAATATGGAATAAAAAAATGGCAGATACCAATGAATTTGAAACTAGTAAAAGTATTTCAGAGAAAATTGTGAATTCTTCCTTTTTTGTGGAGCGGTACCAACAACTTCATCTATCATTTCAAACCTCATACAGATGTAGGATCTTAATTTGACCTATATTGTCGTCACAGCGAAATAATCCTGCAGCAATAGGATCTGAACGTTTAGTCCATAACGTTACTTGATCGGTCGACAGGGCTATTAAGCTGGCCCCGAAAGTAGACTACACGAAAAGTACAATACTGTTAAATATAAATCGTGTGTTAGTATGAGTTTTCGATGCAGAGTTCAAATTCTCCGCAAGAAAAGAGTGATCAAATTAAGATACTACATCTGTATTGTCCATTTAAGAGTTCAGAACCAGTGTTTGACATGTTTCATGCTGAAACTATGTGGTGGCCAGTGGGATGAGGAGTCCGGTAGTAATGTTTGATAGGACAGACAGAGACAGAGTCACCAGTCAAACATTTATCAAGTAGCCTTCAGTGAGCTGCTGCTACATTCCCCCCTCAGCTGTAAACTGTACTCACACCAACCAGACCAGAGGGCTTTAAACAGGCACTATCTGCTTCCCAAACGGCACCCTCATAGGGCTGGGATTAAAAGTAGTGCACTACATAGGAAATAGGGTGCCTTTAACTTCGGTTAAAAGTAGTGCACTACATAGGGAATAGGGTGCCTTTAACTTTGGTTAAAAGTAGTGCACTACATAGGAAATAGGGTGCCTTTAACTTCGGTTAAAAGTAGTGCACTACATAGGGAATAGGGTGCAATTAACTTCAGTTAAAAGTAGTGCACTACATAGGGAATAGGGTGCCATTAACTTCGGTTAAAAGTAGTGCACTACATAGGGAATAGGGTGCCATTTGGATTTGGGACAGCAGCCTACTGACAGGTGGTCATGATGAAGGAATGAACCTGACTCTCTCCATTCCTTCTGCTCAGGAACAAAAACACACTCTTAATTAACTCTTAAGGTGCACATAAATAACTCATTAAAAGATGATCCAACTAATGGAGGAAATGGTTAGTGGACATTGGGAAGGAAAACACCCTCCCTATTGGTACTTCCCGATGTCCCGCAAAGTAACTGCTCTGTTCTGTTCCGCAATGGCTTGCTGGCTGAAGGAAAAGCTTTTCTATTTCTGTCGTTTAGATCGTCCAGCTGTTAACTGGTCATGTATATCTGTCACAAGTGTTCCGATTAAGGCGGTCGGGGCTGTCTGTCGACATTGCTGGGAAGTTTCTACCTACTATATCGGGTTGGGTCCGGGATCCGCATCGTGCGTTAGAGAGTAGATGGAGTCGGACAGAGTCAGTTGTTGATGGGAATGGTAGCCAAGAAACCAATTGTGAGCGTGTGAGCAACTGGCACTGTCTGGCATAGCTGCCTGTCCTAGCTGCCTGTCCTACCAGTTCCAATGAACTATGCGCTAAATGCGTCTGCTATTTTTTTTTAAATTTTATTAAACTATGCAAGTCAGTTAAGAGCAAATTCTTATTTTCAATGACAGTGGGTTTAACTGCCTTGTTCAGGGGCAAAATGACAGATTTTTACCTTGTCAACTCTGGGATTCGCAACCTTTCAGTTACTAGTCCAACACTCTAACCACTAGGCTACCTGCCTCCCCGACAATGTCTCTCGTTCTCAATCATGTAATCTTCCTGCTGTGTCCCGACCCATAGGCCTACACGTCGAATGATAAAATATTTACGAGCAGGAGACATTATTATTACGCACAATTAAAGCGTCAATCTCTTCTACATTTAAAAAAAATAATACTATAGAATTCCCCTATCACAGAAAAACAGGCAGCCTTAGTGCTCGCAACATGCTACCAACCTCGCCCATTCTGAGCTAAAGAATAGCCTACACCGGGGAGAAATCCACTGAATGAAACTACATTACCTGGTGCGTGTAGTCACTGTGTCCACTCCTTTCCGTCAGTACGTTCTTAGTATCGAAGCCGTACAGAGCCGACTCCTCGGTCGGGAAGCCTTCCGACAGCATGGGCTTGAGTAGGGTGTAGAACATCTCGTCCTGCCCTGGCCCGGTCCCGGCTCCAGCGCTCATCGTGATCAGCGTCGCGGCCATATAGATTTACTCCTCCCGGAATAACAAGGTGCGAACGGCCGCAATAATAATCATATAACAATAACGACAGATGAAACGGGACGGTGCATGAGAGGACTGACTGTAGCGATGTATTCAAGTCTGTGTTTAGTCTAGTTAGCTATCTCGTCTTGACTGGGTTATCCACTCTACTTGTCTCCGTTCGGTAGGACTGGAGTCTGTTGGGATAGTTCAAAGCTTCTGCTCTTTTCTATCCATGTCAACTCATGCGATGAGAGGAAGCAAGGCGGGCGTGGGGCAGGTTCAGTCGGTTTAGTGTTTCAAAAAAGAAGGCAGGGCGTGGCCAACAAATAAGACAGAACAGAACGTCTCATACACCGTCAAAAGCCTTTGTACAACAACAGTAAACAGCTCCCCAGCACCGAGAACCCTTTCACAGAGGGCTTCTCTCCCTAAAAGCCCGGTTTACTAAATATGTAGCGAGGTTACACACATACCAAGGAACGCTCGATATTATCCTTTTACTCACCACGTTTCGTATTCTCAAGCTTTGACCTGCCTTATTTCACCGGGGTTCCCCAGTACTTCTAGAACATTTTCTATCAACACCAAATAAAATCCTTTTTATTTATCACATGTATGTACATTCTGCGGAATGTGCCTCGACCGGGAATATTAAACTATAGTCGACACGTTTCTTTTCAGGGCTCAACAGAGTAAACATTCCCTTTAATTATTCATATTCTGAATGATTCTTCCCAGAAGTTTACGTCAAACATATTTTTTTGTATTGAAGGTATTTTCAAGTTTCATTGACAAAACTAGAACTAGTTCAGAAAGTGAGTGGCAGACCAGGGTGATAAACCCGCCGACCAGGGTGATGGAACCGTTGACCAGGGTGATAAACCCGCCGACCAGGGTGATGGAACCGCTGCCCAGGGTGATGGAACCGCTGACCAGGGTGATAGACCCGTTGCCCAGGGTGATAAACCCGTTGCCCAGGGTGATAAACCCGCTGACCAGGGTGATGGAACCCATTGACCAGGGTGATAAACCTGCCGACCAGGGTGATAAACCTGCAGACCAGGGTGATAATCCCGTTGACCAGGGTGATGGAACCGCTGACCAGGGTGATAAACCCGTTGCCCAGGGTGATAAACCTGTTGCCCAGGGTGATGGAACCGCTGACCAGGGTGATAAACCCATTGCCCAGGGTGATAAACCCGTTGCCCAGGGTGATAAACCTGCAGACCAGGGTGATAAACCTGCAGACCAGGGTGATAAACCTGCAGACCAGGGTGATGGAACCGCTGACCAGGGTGATAAACCCGTTGCCCAGGGTGATAAACCCGTTGCCCAGGGTGATAAACCCGCTGACCAGGGTAATAAACCTGCAGACCAGGGTGATAAACCCGCTGACCAGGGTGATGGAACAGCTGACCAGGGTGAAAAACCCGCTGACCAGGGTGATGGAACCGCTGACCAGGGTGATAAACCTGCAGACCAGGGTGATGGAACCGCTGACCAGGGTGATAAACCCGCTGACCAGGGTGATGGAACCGCTGACCAGGGTGATAAACCTGCAGACCAGGGTGATAAACCCGCTGACCAGGGTGATGGAACTGTTGACCAGGGTGATAAACCTGCAGACCAGGGTGATGGAACTGTTGACCAGGGTGATGGAATCGTTGACCAGGGTGATAAACCGGCAGACCAGGGTGATAAACCCGCTGACCAGGGTGATGGAACTGTTGACCAGGGTGATAAACCTGCAGACCAGGGTGATAAACCTGCAGACCAGGGTGATAAACCCGCTGACCAGGGTGATAAACCTGCAGACCAGGGTGATAAACCTGCAGACCAGGGTGATGGGACCGCTGACCAGGGTGATGGAACCGTTGACCAGGGTGATGGAACCGTTGACCAGGGTGATGGAACCGCTGACCAGGGTGATGGAACCGCTGACCAGGGTGATAAACCTGCAGACCAGGGTGATGGAACTGCTGACCAGGGTGATAAACCCGCTTACCAGGGTGATTGAACCGTGGACCAGGGTGATGGAACCGTTGACCAGGGTGATGGAACCACTGACCAGGGTGATGGAACTGTTGACCAGGGTGATAAACCCGCTGACCAGGGTGATAAACCCGCTGACCAGGGTGATAAACCTGCAGACCAGGGTGATAAACCTGCAGACCAGGGTGATAAACCTGCAGACCAGGGTGATAAACCCGCTGACCAGGGTGATAAACCTGCAGACCAGGGTGATAAACCCGCTGACCAGGGTGATAAACCTGCAGACCAGGGTGATAAACCTGCAGACCAGGGTGATGGGACCGCTGACCAGGGTCATAAACCCGCTTACCAGGGTGATTGAACCGTTGACCAGGGTGATGGAACCGTTGACCAGGGTGATGGAACCGCTGACCAGGGTGATGGAACCGCTGACCAGGGTGATAAACCTGCAGACCAGGGTGATGGAACCGCTGACCAGGGTGATAAACCCGCTTACCAGGGTGATTGAACCGTGGACCAGGGTGATGGAACCGTTGACCAGGGTGATGGAACCACTGACCAGGGTGATGGAACCGTTGACCAGGGTGATAAACCCGCTGACCAGGGTGATAAACCCGCTGACCAGGGTGATGGAACCGTTGACCATGGTGATGGAACCGTTGACCAGGGTGATAAACCTGCAGAGCAGGGTGATGGAATCGCTGACCAGGGTGATGGAACTGCCGCCTCCAGGGTGATGGGACCGCTGACCAGGGTGATGGGACCGCTGACCAAGGTGATGGGACCGCTGACCAGGGTGATGGAACCGCTGACCAGGGTGATGGAACCGCCGACCAGGGTGATGGAACCGCCGACCAGGGTGATGGGACCGCAGACCAGGGTGATGGAACCGCTGACCAGGGTGATGGAACCACCGACCAGGGTAATGAAACCACTGACCAGGGTGATGGAAACACCGACCAGGGTGATGAAACCACTGACCAGGGTGATGGAACCACCGACAGGGTGATGGAAACACTGACCAGGGTGATGGAAACACCGACCAGGGTGATGGAAACACCGACCAGGGTGATGGAACCACCGACAGGGTGATGGAACCACCGACCAGACCAGGGTGATGGAACCACTGACCAGGGTGATGAAACCACCGACAGGGTGATGGAAACACTGACCAGGGTGATGGAACCACTGACCAGGGTGATGGAACCACCGACAGGGTGATGGAAACACTGACCAGGGTGATGAAACCACTGACCAGGGTGATGGAACCACTGACCAGGGTGATGGAACCACCGACAGGGTGATGGAACCTTCGACAGGGTGATGGAACCACCGACCAGGGTGATGAAACCACTGACCAGGGTGATGGAACCACCGACCAGGGTGATGGAACCACCGACCAGGGTGATGGAAACACCGACCAGTGTGATGGAACCACCGACAGGGTGATGGAACCACCGACAGGGTGATGAAACCACCGACCGGGTGATGAAACCACCGACCAGGGTGATGGAACCACCGACCAGGGTGATGGAACCACCGACCAAGGTGATGGAACCACCGACAGGGTGATGGAACCACCGACAGGGTGATGGAACCACCGACCAGGGTGATGGAACCACCGACCAGGGTGATGGAACCACCGACCAGACCAGGGTGATGGAACCAGTGACCAGGGTGATGAAACCACTGACCAGGGTGATGGAACCACCGACAGGGTGATGGAAACACTGACCAGGGTGATGAAACCAATGACCAGGGTGATGGAACCACTGACCAGGGTGATGGAACCACCGACAGGGTGATGGAACCTTCGACAGGGTGATGGAACCACCGACCAGGGTGATGAAACCACCGACCAGGGTGATGGAACCACCGACAGGGTGATGGAACCACCGACCAGGGTGATGGAACCACCGACCAGGGTGATGGAAACACCGACCAGTGTGATGGAACCACCGACAGGGTGATGGAACCACCGACAGGGTGATGAAACCACCGACCGGGTGATGAAACCACCGACCAGGGTGATGGAACCACCGACCAGGGTGATGGAACCACCGACCAAGGTGATGGAACCACCGACAGGGTGATGGAACCACCGACAGGGTGATGGAACCACCGACCAGGGTGATGGAACCACCGACAGGGTGATGGAACCACCGACAGGGTGATGGAACCACCGACCAGGGTGATGGAACCACCGACAGGGTGATGGAAACACCGACCAGGGTGATGGAACCACCGACAGGGTGATGGAAACACCGACCAGTGTAATGAAACCACTGACCAGGGTAATGAAACCACTGACCAGGGTGATGGAAACACCGACCAGGGTGATGGAACCACCGACCAGGGTGATGGAACCACCGACCAGGGTGATGAAACCACCGACCAGGGTGATGGAACCACCGACCAGGGTGATGGAACCACCGACAGGGTGATGGAAACACCGACCAGTGTAATGAAACCACTGACCCGGGTAATGAAACCACTGACCAGGGTGATGGAAACACCGACCAGGGTGATGGAACCACCGACCAGGGTGATGGAACCACCGACCAGGGTGATAAACCCGCCGACCAGGGTGATGGAACTACCGACCAGGGTGATGGAACCACAGACCAGGGTGATGAAACCACCGACCAGGGTGATGGAACCACCGACCAGGGTGATGGAACTACCGACCAGGGTGATGGAACTACCGACCAGGATGATGGAACCACCGACAGGGTGATGGAACCTTCGACAGGGTGATGAAACCACTGACCAGGGTGATGAAACCACCGACCAGGGTGATGGAACCACCGACCAGGGTGATGGAACCACCGACCAGGGTGATGGAACCACCGACCAGGGTGATGGAACCACCGACCAGGGTGATGGAACCAGTGACCAGGGTGATGGAACCACCGACAGGGTGATGGAACCACCGACCAGGGTGATGGAACCACCGACCAGGGTGATGGAACCACCGACCAGGGTGATGGAACCACCGACCAGGGTGATGGAACCGATGCCTTCAGGGACATATGAGCACTAACAGTCCCCAGCACATATCATGCATATTTCATAGACGTAAGGGCTGTTTTCATGCACACATTTTAGGGACCACATAAGTCTAGGAGGGGAGTGGACCAGGGAGGACGCCATAAAACCAAAGTTGCTACCCAAATGGCACAGCCCATTTTTATTTTAAATGATCATTCACCTCCAATACACAGAATAAGTTAACGATCATTCACCTCCAATACACAGAATAAGTTAACGATCATTCACCTCCAATACACAGAATAAGTTAACGATCATTCACCTCCAATACACAGGATAAATTAACGATCCTTCACCTCCAATACACAGAATAAGTTAACGATCATTCACCTCCAATACACAGAATAAGTTAACGATCCTTCACCTCCAATACACAGAATAAGTTAACGATCATTCACCTCCAATACACAGAATGTTCTGGAACTGATGCTAAGCTCAGAAACATAGAAAGAAAGGAACATTGAGGAGAAGGGAGGGACGGAGTAATTTAAGCAATTCAGGCAGACAGACGGGCCTAAATAATATGACACCGATAAGAACACGAGTCTGAAAACATCAAGGTATGCGTACCATTTCTATTTTTAACGCCAATGCCTTCTTGCCTTTCGTCTAACAAATCAAATGGCGGAGAGGAGGAGGAGCTACTGCCTGAGCTGCTGTCCCCTCTACTAGATGACTAACAGTCAGACTACAGTGTTGATTCAGGAGGAGGAGGTACTGCCTGAGCTGCTGTCCCCTCTACTAGATGACTAACAGTCAGACTACAGTGTTGATTCAGGAGGAGGAGGTACTGCCTGAGCTGCTGTCCCCTCTACTAGATGACTAACAGTCAGACTACAGTGTTGATTCAGGAGGAGGAGGTACTGCCTGAGCTGCTGTCCCCTCTACTAGATGACTAACAGTCAGACTACAGTGTTGATTCAGGAGGAGGAGGTACTGCCTGAGCTGCTGTCCCCTCTACTAGATGACTAACAGTCAGACTACAGTGTTGATTCAGGAGGAGGAGGTACTGCCTGAGCTGCTGTCCCCTCTACTAGATGACTAACAGTCAGACTACAGTGTTGATTCAGGAGGAGGAGGTACTGCCTGAGCTGCTGTCCCCTCTACTAGATGACTAACAGTCAGACTACAGTGTTGATTCAGGAGGAGGAGGTACTGCCTGAGCTGCTGTCCCCTCTACTAGATGACTAACAGTCAGACTACAGTGTTGATTCAGGAGGAGGAGGTACTGCCTGAGCTGCTGTCCCCTCTACTAGATGACTAACAGTCAGACTACAGTGTTGATTCAGGAGGAGGAGGTACTGCCTGAGCTGCTGTCCCCTCTACTAGATGACTAACAGTCAGACTACAGTGTTGATTCAGGAGGAGGAGGTACTGCCTGAGCTGCTGTCCCCTCTACTAGATGACTAACAGTCAGACTAAAGCGTTGATTCAGGAGGAGGAGGTACTGCCTGAGATGCTGTCCCCTCTACTAGATGACTAACAGTCAAACTAGTGTTGATTCAGGAGGAGGAGGTACTGCCTGAGCTGCTGTCCCCTCTACTAGATGACTAACAGTCAAACTACAGCGTTGATTCAGGAGGAGGAGGTACTGCCTGAGCTGCTGTCCCCTCTACTAGATGACTAACAGTCAGACTACAGTGTTGATTCAGGAGGAGGAGGTACTGCCTGAGCTGCTGTCCCCTCTACTAGATGACTAACAGTCAAACTAGTGTTGATTCAGGAGGAGGAGGTACTGCCTGAGCTGCTGTCCCCTCTACTAGATGACTAGCAGTCAGACTACAGCGTTGATTCAGGAGGAGGAGGTACTGCCTGAGCTGCTGTCCCCTCTACTAGATGACTAACAGTCAGACTACAGTGTTGATTCAGGAGGAGGAGGTACTGCCTGAGCTGCTGTCCCCTCTACTAGATGACTAACAGTCAGACTACAGTGTTGATTCAGGAGGAGGAGGTACTGCCTGAGCTGCTGTCCCCACTACTAGATGACTAACAGTCAGACTACAGCGTTGATTCAGGAGGAGGAGGTACTGCCTGAGCTGCTGTCCCCTCTACTAGATGACTAACAGTCAGACTACAGTGTTGATTCAGGAGGAGGAGGTACTGCCTGAGCTGCTGTCCCCTCTACTAGATGACTAACAGTCAGACTACAGTGTTGATTCAGGAGGAGGTACTGCCTGAGCTGCTGTCCCCTCTACTAGATGACTAGCAGTCAGACTACAGCGTTGATTCAGGAGGAGGAGGTACTGCCTGAGCTGCTGTCCCCTCTACTAGATGACTAACAGTCAAACTACAGCGTTGATTCAGGAGGAGGAGGTACTGCCTGAGCTGCTGTCCCCTCTACTAGATGACTAACAGTCAGACTACAGTGTTGATTCAGGAGGAGGAGGTACTGCCTGAGCTGCTGTCCCCTCTACTAGATGACTAACAGTCAGACTACAGTGTTGATTCAGGAGGAGGAGCTACTGAATAATCAGTTCTTAGTTCTACTCAACAACTGGGCTACATTCCATGTACAGTCTATGCTGTGATCCTCAGGGTCAAGGCTAGGGTCAGGGCTAGGGTCACCGCTAGGGTCAGGGCTAGGGTCACCGCTAGGATCAGGGCTAGGGTCACCGCTAGGGCCAGGGCTAGGGTCAGGGCTAGGGTCACCGCTAGGGTCAGGGCTAGGGTCACCACTAGGGTCAGGGCTAGGGTCACGGCTAGGGTCAGGGCTAGGGTCACCGCTAGGGTCAGGGCTAGGGTCAGGGCTAGGGTCACCGCTAGGGTCAGGGCTAGGGTTAAGGCTAGGGTCACCGCTAGGGTCAGGGCTAGGGTCAGGACTAGGGTCACCGCTAGGGTTAAGGCTAGGGTCACCGCTAGGGTCAGGGCTAGGGTCACGGATAGGGTCACCGCTAGGGTCAGGGCTAGGGTCACCTCTAGGGTCAGGGCTAGGGTCACCGTTAGGGTCAGGGCTAGGGTCACGGCTAGGGTCACCGCTAGGGTCAGGGCTAGGGTCACGGCTAGGGTTAAGGCTAGGGTCACCGCTAGGGTCAGGGCTAGGGTCACCGCTAGGGTCACGGCTAGGGTCAGGGCTAGTGTCAGGGCTAGGGTCACGGCTAGGGTCACGGCTAGGGTCAGGGATAGGGTCAGGGCTAGGGCCAATGCCAAGCAAAACAGAAATGATGAAGACGAGTAGAGTGTAGTTTTGACAGATTTTTTTATTAAAACGTTTTAGCGAGTCAATCCATTACAACAGCACAAGATACACAGATATCCTATTACCAATACAGATATCCTATTACCAATACAGATATCCTATTACCAATACAGATATCCTATTACCAATACAGTAAATAAAACCCAGTTTGGAGTGTCTACACAAATCCCATCTGCACCACCTGTAAGGCCATTGGTCATTCAGGCTGGAACTGGACTTTCCTGTACCAGTCAGGAGCTTCCTTATTGGTCTGGAAGAGAGAGAGCGAGAGAACATGAGGTAGTCCAGGGGAAATGTTCCCGTAATTGTAATACGGCTCGTGGTGCAGTGAGTTTTGTATTACTCAAACATAACTATTGGATACGGAGGTTACTAGTTTCTACCATAATACATTGGTAGATTTGTTCCTCGGAGACGAATTCTCCACGTAATTGTAATAACACGGCAGAGCTGAGAACAGCAAAACCAGCACCTACTGGATGACTGGTCTACTGGAGGTCTGGTCTACTGGAGGACTGGTCTACCGGAGAACGGGTCTACTGGAGGACGGGACTACTGGAGGACTGGTCTACTGGAGGACGGGTCTACTGGAGGTCTGGTCTACTGGAGGACTGGTCTACTGGAGGACGGGTCTACTGGAGGACGGGTCTACTGGAGGACGGGTCTACCGGAGGACTGGTCTACCGGAGGACTGGTCTACCGGAGGACTGGTCTACCGAAGGACTGGTCTACCGAAGGACTGGCCTACCGGAGGACTGGTCTACCGAAGGACTGGTCTACCGAAGGACTGGTCTACCGGAGGACTGGTCTACCGGAGGACTGGTCTACCGGAGGACTGGTCTACTGGAGGACTGGTCTACCGGAGGACGGGTCTAACTGGAGGACTGGTCTACTGGAGGACGAATCTACTGGAGGACGGGTCTACTGGAGGACGGGTCTACTGGAGGACGGGTCTACTGGAGAATTGGTCTACTGGAGGACTTGTCTACCGGAGGACTGGTCTACTGGAGGACTTGTCTACCGGAGGACTGGTCTACTGGAGGACGGGTCTACTGGAGGACTGGTCTACTGGAGGATTGGTCTACTGGAGGACTGGTCTACTGGAGGACAGGTCTACCGGAGAACTGGTCTACTGGAGGACTGGTCTACTGGAGGGCCTGGTCTACTGGAGGATGGGTCTACTGGAGGATGGGTCTACTGGAGGATGGGTCTACTGGAGGATGGGTCTACTGGAGGATGGGTCTACTGGATGTGTTGGTGAGGATATGGATGGCAACAATCACAAATAGCACCCGAAATGTTGCCCAAATGGCCCCCTATATATAGGGAATAGGGTTCTATTGGGCCCTGGTCTAAAGTAGTGCACTATATAGGGAATAGGGTTCTATAGGGCCCTGGTCTAAAGTAGTGCACCATATAGGGAATATGGTTCTATAGGGCCCTGGTCTAAAGTAGTGCACTATATAGGGAATAGGGTTCTATAGGGCCCTGGTCTAAAGTAGTGCACTATATATAGGGAATAGGGTTCTATAGGGCCCTGGACTAAAGTAGTGCACTATATAGGGAATAGGGTTCTATAGGACCCTGGTCTAAAGTAGTGCACTATATATAGGGAATAGGGTTCTATAGGGCCCTGGACTAAAGTAGTGCACTATATAGGGAATAGGGTTCTATAGGGCCCTGGTCTAAAGTAGTGCACTATATATAGGGAATAGGGTTCTATAGGGCCCTGGACTAAAGTAGTGCACTATATAGGGAATAGGGTTCCATAGGGCTCTGGTCTAAAGTAGTGCACTATATATGGAATAGGGTTCTATTGGGCCCTGGTCTAAAGTAGTGTACTATATAGGGAATAGGGTTCTATAGGGCTCTGGTCTAAAGTAGTGCACTATATAGGGAATAGGGTTCTATAGGGCCCTGATCTAAAGTAGTGCACTATATATGTTGCAGTATTAACCTGTGTGGGTGTGAAGGGTTAACACTCACGAACACGGTGGGTTTGGGTCTGTGTCTGTGCGGGTTCTGCTCATCCTCCTCTGTGGTTCTGCTGAGGTGTTTGGGTCTGCTGAAGGCCAGCCCCGTCCCAGCACCGTCAGGATCCAGGAGGGGCTCAGTCTTTCCGGACCTCATACTGAGCAGAACCTGCTTCATCACAGATAACTCCTGGAGAGAGGACAGAGGGGAAGGGGTCAGGCTACACGACGACAGATTACAATAGACACTAGGAGACCAGATTACAATAGGAGACCAGATTACAATAGACACTAGGAGACCAGATTACAATAGGAGACCAGATTACAATAGACACTAGGAGACCATCCACCTCTGGCCTGCTCGCCTCCCTACCACTGAGGAAGTACAGTTCCCGCTCAGCCCAGTCAAAACTGTTCGCTGCTCTGGCACCCCAATGGTGGAACAAACTCCCTCACGACGCCAGGACAGCGGAGTCAATCACCACCTTCCGGAGACACCTGAAACCCCACCTCTTCAAGGAATACCTAGGATAAAGCAATCCTTCTGCCCCCCCTTAAAAGATTTAGATGCACTATTGTAAAGTGGCTGTTCCACTGGATGTCATTAGGTGAATGCACCAATTTGTAAGTCGCTCTGGATAAGAGCGTCTGCTAAATGACTTAAATGTAAATGTTAAATGAGACCAGATTACAATAGACACTAGGAGACCAGATTACAATAGACACTAGGAGACCAGATTACAATAGACACTAGGAGACCAGATTACAATAGACACTAGGAGACCAGATTACAATAGACAATAGGAGACCAGATTACAATAGACAATAGGAGACCAGATTACAATAGACAATAGGAGACCAGATTACAATAGACAATAGGAGACCAGATTACAATAGACAATAGGAGACCAGATTACAATAGACAATAGGAGACCAGATTACAATAGACAATAGGAGACCAGATTACAATAGACAATAAGAGACCAGATTACAATAGACAATAGGAGACCAGATTACAATAGGAGAGTCTACATGACAGCAGACCAGATTACAATAGACAATAGGAGACCAGATTACAATAGACAAAAGGAGACCAGATTACAATAGACAATAGGAGACCAGATTACAATAGACAATAGGAGACCAGATTACAATAGACAAAAGGAGACCAGATTACAATAGACACTAGGGGAGTCTACATGACAGCAGACCAGATTACAATAGACAATAGGAGACCAGATTACAATAGACACTAGGAGACCAGATTACAATAGACACTAGGAGACCAGATTACAATAGACAATAGGAGACCAGATTACAATAGACAATAGGAGAGTCTACATGACAGCAGACCAGATTACAATAGACAATAGGAGACCAGATTACAATAGACACTAGGAGACCAGATTACAATAGACAATAGGAGACCAGATTACAATAGACAATAGGAGAGTCTACATGACAGCAGACCAGATTACAATAGACAATAGGAGACCAGATTACAATAGACAATAGGAGACCAGATTACAATAGACAATAGGAGACCAGATTACAATAGACAATAGGAGACCAGATTACAATAGACACTAGGAGACCAGATTACAATAGACACTAGGAGACCAGATTACAATAGACAATAGGAGACCAGATTACAATAGACAATAGGAGACCAGATTACAATAGACAATAGGAGACCAGATTACAATAGACAATAGGAGACCAGATTACAATAGACAATAGGAGACCAGATTACAATAGACAATAGGAGACCAGATTACAATAGACAATAGGAGACCAGATTACAATAGACAATAGGAGACCAGATTACAATAGACACTAGGAGACCAGATTACAATAGACAATAGGAGACCAGATTACAATAGACAATAGGAGACCAGATTACAATAGACAATAGGAGACCAGATTACAATAGACAATAGGAGACCAGATTACAATAGACAATAGGAGACCAGATTACAATAGACAATAGGAGACCAGATTACAATAGACAATAGGAGACCAGATTACAATAGACAATAGGAGACCAGATTACAATAGACACTAGGAGACCAGATTACAATAGACAATAGGAGAGTCTACATGACAGCAGACCAGAGGTCAACCGATTAATCGGAATGGCCGATTAATTAGGTCCGATTTCAAGTTTTCATAAGAATCGGTAATCGGTATTTTTGGACACCGATTTGCTGATTTAAAATGATTTTTTTTACACCTTTATTTAACTAGGCAAGTCAGTTAATAACACATTCTTATTTTCAATGACGGCCCTAGGAACGGTGGGTTAACTGCCTCGTTCAGGGGCAGAACGACAGATTTTTACCTTGTCAGCTCGGGGGATTCGTTTTTACAACCTTCCAGTTACTAGTCCAACGCTCTAACCAACCTGCCTTACATTGCACTCCACGAGGAGCCTGCGTGGCTGGCGGAGACTACCTGTTACGCGAGGGCAGCAAGAAGCCAAGGTAAGTTGCTAGCTAGCATTAAACTTATCTTATAAAAAACAATCAATCTTAACATAATCACTAGTTAACTACACATGGTTGATGATATTACTAGGTTAACTAGCGTGTCCTGCGTTGTACATAATCACTAGTTAACTACACATGGTTGATGATATTACTAGGTTAACTAGCGTGTCCTGCGTTGCATATAATCACTAGTTAACTACACATGGTTGGTGATATTACTAGGTTAACTAGCGTGTCCTGCGTTGCATATAATCACTAGTTAACTACACATGGTTGATGATATTACTAGGTTAACTAGCGTGTCCTGCGTTGCACATAATCACTAGTTAACTACACATGGTTGATGATATTACTAGGTTAACTAGCGTGTCCTGCGTTGCATATAATCACTAGTTAACTACATACACATGGTTGATGATATTACTAGGTTAACTAGCGTGTCCTGCGTTGCATATAATCACTAGTTAACTACATACACATGGTTGATGATATTACTAGGTTAACTAGCGTGTCCTGCGTTGCATATAATCACTAGTTAACTACACATGGTTGATGATATTACTAGGTTATCTAGCGTGTCCTGCGTTGCATATAATCGATGCGGTGCCTGTGCTATTATGTTATAATTAAGTCTATGATTTGATAGAGCAGTCTGACTGGGCAGCGGCACCAGCAGGCTCGTAAGCATTCATTCAAACAGCACTTTTGTGCGTTTTGCCAGCAGCTCGTCGCTGTGCGTCAAGCATTGCGCTGTTTATGACTTCAAGCCTATCAACCCCCGAGATGAGGCTGGTGTAACCGATGTGAAATGGCTAGCTAGTTAGCGGGGTGCGCGCTAATAGCGTTTCAAACGTCACTCGCTCTGAGACTTGGAGTAGTTGTTCCCCTTTGCTCTGCATGGGTAACGCTGCTTCGAGGGTGGCTGTTGTCGATGTGTTCCTGGTTCGAGCCCAGGTCGGGGCGAGGAGAGGGACGGAAGCTATACTGTTACACTGGCAATACTAAAGTGCCTATAAGAACATCCAATAGTCAAAGGTATATGAAATACAAATGGTATAGAGAGAAATAGTCCCATAATTCCTCTAATAACTACAACCTAAAACTTCTTACCTGGGAATATTGAAGACTCATGTTAAAAGGAACCACCAGCTTTCATATGTTCTCATGTTCTGAGCAAGGAACTTAAACGTTAGCTTTCTTACATGGCACATATTGCACTTTTACTTTCTTCTCCAACACTTTGTTTTTGCATTATTTAAACCAAATTGAACATGTTTCATTATTTATTTGAGTCTAAATTGATTTTATTGATGTATTATATTAAGCTAAAATAAGTGTTCATTCAGTATTGTTGTAATTGTCATTATTACAAATATATATTTTTTATTTAAAATCGGCCGATTAATCGGTAGCGGCTTTTTTGGTACTCCAATAATCGGTATCAGTGTTGAAAAATCATAATCGGTCGACCTCTACAGCAGACCATATTACAATAGACAATAGGAGAGTCTACAAGTTAGTTGGCTAGTTAGTTACAGAGCAGTGTTTTAGTTATTAACTAGTTAGTTACAGAGCAGTGTTTTAGTTAGTAACTAGTTAGTTACAGAGCAGTGTGGTGACTAGTAACTAGTTAGTTACAGAGCAGTGCTTTAGCTAGTGGCTAGTTAGTTACAGAGCAGTGTTTTAGCTAGTAACTAGTTAGTTACAGAGCAGTGTGGTGGCTAGTTAGTTACAGAGCAGTGTTTTAGTTAGTAACTAGTTGGTTACAGAGCAGTGTGGTGGCTAGTTAGTTAGAGAGCAGTGTTTTAGTTAGTAACTAGTTAGTTACTGAGCAGTGTGGTGACTAGTAACTAGTTAGTTACTGAGCAGTGTGGTGACTAGTAACTAGTTAGTTACAGAGCAGTGTTTTAGTTAGTAACTAGTTAGTTACAGAGCAGTGTGGTGGCTAGTTAGTTACAGAGCAGTGTTTTAGTTAGTAACTAGTTGGTTACAGAGCAGTGTGGTGGCTAGTCAGTTAGAGAGCAGTGTTTTAGTTAGTAACTAGTTGGTTACAGAGCAGTGTTTTAGTTAGTAACTAGTTAGTTACAGAGCAGTGTTTTAGCTAGTAACTAATTAGTTACAGAGCAGTGTTTTAGTTAGTAACTAGTTAGTTAGAGCAGTGTTTTAGCTAGTAACTAGTTAGTTACAGAGCAGTGTTTTAGTTAGTACCTAGTTAGTTACAGAGCAGTGTTTTAGCTAGTAACTAGTTAGTTAAAGAGCAGTGTGGTGGCTAGTTAGTTACAGAGCAGTGTTTTAGTTAGTAACTAGTTAGTTACTGAGCAGTGTGGTGACTAGTAACTAGTTAGTTACTGAGCAGTGTGGTGACTAGTAACTAGTTAGTTACAGAGCAGTGTTTTAGTTAGTAACTAGTTAGTTACAGAGCAGTGTGGTGGCTAGTTAGTTACAGAGCAGTGTTTTAGTTAGTAACTAGTTGGTTACAGAGCAGTGTGGTGGCTAGCTAGTTAGAGAGCAGTGTTTTAGCTAGTAACTAGTTAGTTACAGAGCAGTGTTTTAGCTAGTAACTAGTTGGTTTCAGAGCAGTGTGGTGGCTAGTTAGTTACAGAGCAGTGTTTTAGTTAGTAACTAGTTAGTTACAGAGCAGTGTTTTAGTTAGTAACTAGTTGGTTACAGAGCAGTGTGGTGGCTAGTTAGTTAGAGAGCAGTGTTTTAGTTAGTAACTAGTTAGTTACAGAGCAGTGTTTTAGTTAGTAACTAGTTAGTTACAGAGCAGTGTTTTAGCTAGTAACTAGTTAGTTACAGGAGCAGTGTTTTAGTTAGTTGGCTACGTAGCCGTCAGGACCGTTGTGGCTCTGGGTCGGTATCAGCCCTCTATTTCTCACCCTGTGGACACATGCCCTGGCTGCCTCTCTGGCATTTCAAACAGCCAGGCCTGCTCCTCTCTAATACGGCAGGCCTAATATGAGAAGCAGCTGTCTGCCAGGCCTGAGGGGGTACATACTCGATGCCAGCGGGCCAGTAGTAGAATGCTGCGGTTGTAAATAGCGAAGAAGAACATTTCTTGAATCAAATTCTGTTATCAGCTCTGAGGTCCGGCTCTAATGTGGAAGGATATGAGACGGGAGGCGTCTTGTCAGCCTGTCTTATGGGGGGGGGGGGGGGGGGGGGCAACTTGACGGAGACTGAAAACAATCTGTGTAATTCAGATGAATTGTGGACGTTTTTATTTATTCAATTCAAGTGAGAGCAATTACAATTTAAATTCACTTTAAAAAACGGGCTATACACTGAGCGGACAAAACATTAAGAACACCTGCTCTTCCCATGACATACACTGAGCAGACAAAACATTAAGAACACCTGCTCTTCCCATGACATACACTGAGCAGACAAAACATTAAGAACACCTGCTCTTCCCATGACATACACTGAGCAGACAAAACATTAAGAACACCTGCTCTTCCCATGACATACACTGAGCAGACAAAACATTAAGAACACCTGCTCTTCCCATGACATACACTGAGCAGACAAAACATTAAGAACACCTGCTCTTTCCACGACATATCAGGTGAAAGCTATGATCCCTTTCCTGACGCCACTTGTTAAATCCACTTCAATCAGTGTAGACGAAGAGGATACATGTTAACTGAGGATGTTAAATCCTTCAGACACGTGTAACATGGATTGTCTGCCGTTCAGAGGGTGAACGGGAAAGACGACAGATTGAAGTTGAACAGGGTTTGGTAGTAGGTGCCAGGGACAACCGGTTTGTGTGAAGAACTGCTCAGTCAGTCTATAGACTACTGGTGACTAATGATGTACAGTAGGATGTACAGGGGGGTCAACTCAACATTAGAGAGGTGTTGTCATACTCAGTGTATAGTAGGATGTACAGGGAGGGGGTCAACTCAACATTAGAGAGGTGTTGTTATACTCAGTGTATAGTAGGATGTACAGGGAGGGGGGTCAACTCAACATTAGAGAGGTGTTGTCATACTCAGTGTATAGTAGGATGTACAGGGAGGGGGGGGTCAACTCAACATTAGAGAGGTGTTGTCATACTCAGTGTATAGTAGGATGTACAGGGAGGGGGGTCAACTCAACATTAGAGAGGTGTTGTTATACTCAGTGTATAGTAGGATGTACAGGGGGGTCAACTCAACATTAGAGAGGTGTTGTCATACTCAGTGTATAGTAGGATGTACAGGGAGGGGGGTCAACTCAACATTAGAGAGGTGTTGTTATACTCAGTGTATAGTAGGATGTACAGGGAGGGGGGTCAACTCAACATTAGAGAGGTGTTGTCATACTCAGTGTATAGTAGGATGTACAGGGAGGGGGGGGGGTCAACTCAACATTAGAGAGGTGTTGTTATACTCAGTGTATAGTAGGATGTACAGGGAGGGGGGGGTCAACTCAACATTAGAGAGGTGTTGTTATACTCAGTGTATAGTAGGATGTACAGGGAGGGGGGGGGGGTCAACTCAACATTAGAGAGGTGTTGTTATACTCAGTGTATAGTAGGATGTACAGGGAGGGGGGGGGTCAACTCAACATTAGAGAGGTGTTGTTATACTCAGTGTATAGTAGGATGTACAGGGAGGGGGGGGGTCAACTCAACATTAGAGAGGTGTTGTTATACTCAGTGTATAGTAGGATGTACAGGGAGGGGGGGGGGTCAACTCAACATTAGAGAGGTGTTGTTATACTCAGTGTATAGTAGGATGTACAGGGAGGGGGGGGGTCAACTCAACATTAGAGAGGTGTTGTTATACTCAGTGTATAGTAGGATGTACAGGGAGGGGGGGGGGGTCAACTCAACATTAGAGAGGTGTTGTTATACTCAGTGTATAGTAGGATGTACAGGGAGGGGGGGGGTCAACTCAACATTAGAGAGGTGTTGTTATACTCAGTGTATAGTAGGATGTACAGGGAGGGGGGGGGGGTCAACTCAACATTAGAGAGGTGTTGTTATACTCAGTGTATAGTAGGATGTACAGGGAGGGGGGGGGGGTCAACTCAACATTAGAGAGGTGTTGTTATACTCAGTGTATAGTAGGATGTACAGGGAGGGGGGGGGGTCAACTCAACATTAGAGAGGTGTTGTTATACTCAGTGTATAGTAGGATGTACAGGGAGGGGGGGGGTCAACTCAACATTAGAGAGGTGTTGTTATACTCAGTGTATAGTAGGATGTACAGGGAGGGGGGGGGGTCAACTCAACATTAGAGAGGTGTTGTTATACTCAGTGTATAGTAGGATGTACAGGGAGGGGGGGGGGTCAACTCAACATTAGAGAGGTGTTGTCATACTCAGTGTATAGTAGGATGTACAGGGAGGGGGGGGGTCAACTCAACATTAGAGAGGTGTTGTCATACTCAGTGTATAGTAGGATGTACAGGGAGGGGGGGGGTCAACTCAACATTAGAGAGGTGTTGTTATACTCAGTGTATAGTAGGATGTACAGGGAGGGGGGGGGGGTCAACTCAACATTAGAGAGGTGTTGTTATACTCAGTGTATAGTAGGATGTACAGGGAGGGGGGGGGGTCAACTCAACATTAGAGAGGTGTTGTCATACTCAGTGTATAGTAGGATGTACAGGGAGGGGGGGGGGTCAACTCAACATTAGAGAGGTGTTGTTATACTCAGTGTATAGTAGGATGTACAGGGAGGGGGGGGGGTCAACTCAACATTAGAGAGGTGTTGTTATACTCAGTGTATAGTAGGATGTACAGGGAGGGGGGGGGGTCAACTCAACATTAGAGAGGTGTTGTTATACTCAGTGTATAGTAGGATGTACAGGGAGGGGGGGGGTCAACTCAACATTAGAGAGGTGTTGTTATACTCAGTGTATAGTAGGATGTACAGGGAGGGGGGGGGGGTCAACTCAACATTAGAGAGGTGTTGTTATACTCAGTGTATAGTAGGATGTACAGGGAGGGGGGGGGGGTCAACTCAACATTAGAGAGGTGTTGTTATACTCAGTGTATAGTAGGATGTACAGGGAGGGGGGGGGGGTCAACTCAACATTAGAGAGGTGTTGTTATACTCAGTGTATAGTAGGATGTACAGGGAGGGGGGGGGGGTCAACTCAACATTAGAGAGGTGTTGTTATACTCAGTGTATAGTAGGATGTACAGGGAGGGGGGGGGGTCAACTCAACATTAGAGAGGTGTTGTTATACTCAGTGTATAGTAGGATGTACAGGGAGGGGGGGGGGTCAACTCAACATTAGAGAGGTGTTGTCATACTCAGTGTATAGTAGGATGTACAGGGAGGGGGGGGGTCAACTCAACATTAGAGAGGTGTTGTCATACTCAGTGTATAGTAGGATGTACAGGGAGGGGGGGGGGTCAACTCAACATTAGAGAGGTGTTGTTATACTCAGTGTATAGTAGGATGTACAGGGAGGGGGGGGGGTCAACTCAACATTAGAGAGGTGTTGTCATACTCAGTGTATAGTAGGATGTACAGGGAGGGGGGGGGGTCAACTCAACATTAGAGAGGTGTTGTTATACTCAGTGTATAGTAGGATGTACAGGGAGGGGGGGGGGTCAACTCAACATTAGAGAGGTGTTGTTATACTCAGTGTATAGTAGGATGTACAGGGAGGGGGGGGGGGTCAACTCAACATTAGAGAGGTGTTGTTATACTCAGTGTATAGTAGGATGTACAGGGAGGGGGGGGGGTCAACTCAACATTAGAGAGGTGTTGTTATACTCAGTGTATAGTAGGATGTACAGGGAGGGGGGGGGGTCAACTCAACATTAGAGAGGTGTTGTTATACTCAGTGTATAGTAGGATGTACAGGGAGGGGGGGGGGTCAACTCAACATTAGAGAGGTGTTGTTATACTCAGTGTATAGTAGGATGTACAGGGAGGGGGGGGGGTCAACTCAACATTAGAGAGGTGTTGTTATACTCAGTGTATAGTAGGATGTACAGGGAGGGGGGGGGGTCAACTCAACATTAGAGAGGTGTTGTTATACTCAGTGTATAGTAGGATGTACAGGGAGGGGGGGGGGTCAACTCAACATTAGAGAGGTGTTGTTATACTCAGTGTATAGTAGGATGTACAGGGAGGGGGGGGGTCAACTCAACATTAGAGAGGTGTTGTTATACTCAGTGTATAGTAGGATGTACAGGGAGGGGGGGGGTCAACTCAACATTAGAGAGGTGTTGTTATACTCAGTGTATAGTAGGATGTACAGGGAGGGGGGGGGGTCAACTCAACATTAGAGAGGTGTTGTTATACTCAGTGTATAGTAGGATGTACAGGGAGGGGGGGGGTCAACTCAACATTAGAGAGGTGTTGTTATACTCAGTGTATAGTAGGATGTACAGGGAGGGGGGGGGGGTCAACTCAACATTAGAGAGGTGTTGTTATACTCAGTGTATAGTAGGATGTACAGGGAGGGGGGGGGGTCAACTCAACATTAGAGAGGTGTTGTTATACTCAGTGTATAGTAGGATGTACAGGGAGGGGGGGGGTCAACTCAACATTAGAGAGGTGTTGTTATACTCAGTGTATAGTAGGATGTACAGGGAGGGGGGGGGTCAACTCAACATTAGAGAGGTGTTGTTATACTCAGTGTATAGTAGGATGTACAGGGAGGGGGGGGGGGTCAACTCAACATTAGAGAGGTGTTGTTATACTCAGTGTATAGTAGGATGTACAGGGAGGGGGGGGGGGTCAACTCAACATTAGAGAGGTGTTGTTATACTCAGTGTATAGTAGGATGTACAGGGAGGGGGGGGGGTCAACTCAACATTAGAGAGGTGTTGTTATACTCAGTGTATAGTAGGATGTACAGGGAGGGGGGGGGTCAACTCAACATTAGAGAGGTGTTGTTATACTCAGTGTATAGTAGGATGTACAGGGAGGGGGGGGGGTCAACTCAACATTAGAGAGGTGTTGTTATACTCAGTGTATAGTAGGATGTACAGGGAGGGGGGGGGGTCAACTCAACATTAGAGAGGTGTTGTTATACTCAGTGTATAGTAGGATGTACAGGGAGGGGGGGGGGTCAACTCAACATTAGAGAGGTGTTGTTATACTCAGTGTATAGTAGGATGTACAGGGAGGGGGGGGGTCAACTCAACATTAGAGAGGTGTTGTTATACTCAGTGTATAGTAGGATGTACAGGGAGGGGGGGGGGTCAACTCAACATTAGAGAGGTGTTGTTATACTCAGTGTATAGTAGGATGTACAGGGAGGGGGGGGGGTCAACTCAACATTAGAGAGGTGTTGTTATACTCAGTGTATAGTAGGATGTACAGGGAGGGGGGGGGTCAACTCAACATTAGAGAGGTGTTGTTATACTCAGTGTATAGTAGGATGTACAGGGAGGGGGGGGGTCAACTCAACATTAGAGAGGTGTTGTTATACTCAGTGTATAGTAGGATGTACAGGGAGGGGGGGGGGTCAACTCAACATTAGAGAGGTGTTGTTATACTCAGTGTATAGTAGGATGTACAGGGAGGGGGGGGTCAACTCAACATTAGAGAGGTGTTGTTATACTCAGTGTATAGTAGGATGTACAGGGAGGGGGGGGGTCAACTCAACATTAGAGAGGTGTTGTTATACTCAGTGTATAGTAGGATGTACAGGGAGGGGGGGGGGTCAACTCAACATTAGAGAGGTGTTGTTATACTCAGTGTATAGTAGGATGTACAGGGAGGGGGGGGGTCAACTCAACATTAGAGAGGTGTTGTCATACTCAGTGTATAGTAGGATGTACAGGGAGGGGGGGGGGGTCAACTCAACATTAGAGAGGTGTTGTTATACTCAGTGTATAGTAGGATGTACAGGGAGGGGGGGGGTCAACTCAACATTAGAGAGGTGTTGTTATACTCAGTGTATAGTAGGATGTACAGGGAGGGGGGGGGGTCAACTCAACATTAGAGAGGTGTTGTTATACTCAGTGTATAGTAGGATGTACAGGGAGGGGGGGGGTCAACTCAACATTAGAGAGGTGTTGTTATACTCAGTGTATAGTAGGATGTACAGGGAGGGGGGGGGTCAACTCAACATTAGAGAGGTGTTGTCATACTCAGTGTATAGTAGGATGTACAGGGAGGGGGGGGGTCAACTCAACATTAGAGAGGTGTTGTTATACTCAGTGTATAGTAGGATGTACAGGGAGGGGGGGGGGGTCAACTCAACATTAGAGAGGTGTTGTTATACTCAGTGTATAGTAGGATGTACAGGGAGGGGGGGGGTCAACTCAACATTAGAGAGGTGTTGTTATACTCAGTGTATAGTAGGATGTACAGGGAGGGGGGGGGGGTCAACTCAACATTAGAGAGGTGTTGTTATACTCAGTGTATAGTAGGATGTACAGGGAGGGGGGGGTCAACTCAACATTAGAGAGGTGTTGTTATACTCAGTGTATAGTAGGATGTACAGGGAGGGGGGGGGGTCAACTCAACATTAGAGAGGTGTTGTCATACTCAGTGTATAGTAGGATGTACAGGGAGGGGGGGGGGGTCAACTCAACATTAGAGAGGTGTTGTTATACTCAGTGTATAGTAGGATGTACAGGGAGGGGGGGGGTCAACTCAACATTAGAGAGGTGTTGTTATACTCAGTGTATAGTAGGATGTACAGGGAGGGGGGGGGTCAACTCAACATTAGAGAGGTGTTGTTATACTCAGTGTATAGTAGGATGTACAGGGAGGGGGGGGGGGTCAACTCAACATTAGAGAGGTGTTGTTATACTCAGTGTATAGTAGGATGTACAGGGAGGGGGGGGGGGTCAACTCAACATTAGAGAGGTGTTGTTATACTCAGTGTATAGTAGGATGTACAGGGAGGGGGGGGGGGTCAACTCAACATTAGAGAGGTGTTGTTATACTCAGTGTATAGTAGGATGTACAGGGAGGGGGGGGGTCAACTCAACATTAGAGAGGTGTTGTTATACTCAGTGTATAGTAGGATGTACAGGGAGGGGGGGGGGTCAACTCAACATTAGAGAGGTGTTGTTATACTCAGTGTATAGTAGGATGTACAGGGAGGGGGGGGGGGGTCAACTCAACATTAGAGAGGTGTTGTTATACTCAGTGTATAGTAGGATGTACAGGGAGGGGGGGGGGGTCAACTCAACATTAGAGAGGTGTTGTTATACTCAGTGTATAGTAGGATGTACAGGGAGGGGGGGGGGTCAACTCAACATTAGAGAGGTGTTGTTATACTCAGTGTATAGTAGGATGTACAGGGAGGGGGGGGGGTCAACTCAACATTAGAGAGGTGTTGTTATACTCAGTGTATAGTAGGATGTACAGGGAGGGGGGGGGTCAACTCAACATTAGAGAGGTGTTGTTATACTCAGTGTATAGTAGGATGTACAGGGAGGGGGGGGGGGTCAACTCAACATTAGAGAGGTGTTGTCATACTCAGTGTATAGTAGGATGTACAGGGAGGGGGGGGGTCAACTCAACATTAGAGAGGTGTTGTTATACTCAGTGTATAGTAGGATGTACAGGGAGGGGGGGGGTCAACTCAACATTAGAGAGGTGTTGTTATACTCAGTGTATAGTAGGATGTACAGGGAGGGGGGGGGGTCAACTCAACATTAGAGAGGTGTTGTTATACTCAGTGTATAGTAGGATGTACAGGGAGGGGGGGGGGGTCAACTCAACATTAGAGAGGTGTTGTTATACTCAGTGTATAGTAGGATGTACAGGGAGGGGGGGGGGGGTCAACTCAACATTAGAGAGGTGTTGTTATACTCAGTGTATAGTAGGATGTACAGGGAGGGGGGGGGGTCAACTCAACATTAGAGAGGTGTTGTTATACTCAGTGTATAGTAGGATGTACAGGGAGGGGGGGGGGGTCAACTCAACATTAGAGAGGTGTTGTTATACTCAGTGTATAGTAGGATGTACAGGGAGGGGGGGGGGTCAACTCAACATTAGAGAGGTGTTGTTATACTCAGTGTATAGTAGGATGTACAGGGAGGGGGGGGGGTCAACTCAACATTAGAGAGGTGTTGTTATACTCAGTGTATAGTAGGATGTACAGGGAGGGGGGGGGTCAACTCAACATTAGAGAGGTGTTGTCATACTCAGTGTATAGTAGGATGTACAGGGAGGGGGGGGGTCAACTCAACATTAGAGAGGTGTTGTTATACTCAGTGTATAGTAGGATGTACAGGGAGGGGGGGGGTCAACTCAACATTAGAGAGGTGTTGTTATACTCAGTGTATAGTAGGATGTACAGGGAGGGGGGGGGGGTCAACTCAACATTAGAGAGGTGTTGTTATACTCAGTGTATAGTAGGATGTACAGGGAGGGGGGGGGGGTCAACTCAACATTAGAGAGGTGTTGTTATACTCAGTGTATAGTAGGATGTACAGGGAGGGGGGGGGGGTCAACTCAACATTAGAGAGGTGTTGTTATACTCAGTGTATAGTAGGATGTACAGGGAGGGGGGGGGTCAACTCAACATTAGAGAGGTGTTGTTATACTCAGTGTATAGTAGGATGTACAGGGAGGGGGGGGGTCAACTCAACATTAGAGAGGTGTTGTTATACTCAGTGTATAGTAGGATGTACAGGGGGGGGGGGGGGGTCAACTCAACATTAGAGAGGTGTTGTTATACTCAGTGTATAGTAGGATGTACAGGGAGGGGGGGGGGTCAACTCAACATTAGAGAGGTGTTGTTATACTCAGTGTATAGTAGGATGTACAGGGAGGGGGGGGGTCAACTCAACATTAGAGAGGTGTTGTTATACTCAGTGTATAGTAGGATGTACAGGGAGGGGGGGGGTCAACTCAACATTAGAGAGGTGTTGTTATACTCAGTGTATAGTAGGATGTACAGGGGGGGGGTCAACTCAACATTAGAGAGGTGTTGTTATACTCAGTGTATAGTAGGATGTACAGGGGGGGGGGGGGGTCAACTCAACATTAGAGAGGTGTTGTCATACTCAGTGTATAGTAGGATGTACAGGGAGGGGGGGGTCAACTCAACATTAGAGAGGTGTTGTTATACTCAGTGTATAGTAGGATGTACAGGGGGGGGGTCAACTCAACATTAGAGAGGTGTTGTCATACTCAGTGTATAGTAGGATGTACAGGGAGGGGGGGGGGGGTCAACTCAACATTAGAGAGGTGTTGTCATACTCAGTGTATAGTAGGATGTACAGGGAGGGGGGGGGGGGTCAACTCAACATTAGAGAGGTGTTGTTATACTCAGTGTATAGTAGGATGTACAGGGGGGGGGTCAACTCAACATTAGAGAGGTGTTGTCATACTCAGTGTATAGTAGGATGTACAGGGAGGGGGGGGTCAACTCAACATTAGAGAGGTGTTGTTATACTCAGTGTATAGTAGGATGTACAGGGAGGGGGGGGTCAACTCAACATTAGAGAGGTGTTGTTATACTCAGTGTATAGTAGGATGTACAGGGAGGGGGGGGTCAACTCAACATTAGAGAGGTGTTGTTATACTCAGTGTATAGTAGGATGTACAGGGAGGGGGGGGGTCAACTCAACATTAGAGAGGTGTTGTTATACTCAGTGTATAGTAGGATGTACAGGGAGGGGGGGGTCAACTCAACATTAGAGAGGTGTTGTTATACTCAGTGTATAGTAGGATGTACAGGGAGGGGGGTCAACTCAACATTAGAGAGGTTTTGTTATACTCAGTGTATAGTAGGATGTACAGGGAGGGGGGGGGGTCAACTCAACATTAGAGAGGTGTTGTTATACTCAGTGTATAGTAGGATGTACAGGGAGGGGGGGGGGGACAACTCAACATTAGAGAGGTGTTGTCATACTCAGTGTTTAGTGGAAGGAACACCTCATCCTGGGCCTGGGATGTACAGGGAGGGGGGGAACCACGAGACAGAAGGAACCAGTTTGTCCTGTTGTTCCACGTTCAATAATAATACTGACATGACTTTATCACCGAGATTCTTCAAACAAGCCTCTCTCTCTGTACTGTACAGTGTGATTCTTCAAACAAGCCTCTCTCTCTGTACTGTACAGTGTGATTCTACAAACAAGCCTCTCTCTCTGTACTGTACAGTGTGATTCTTCAAACAAGCCTCTCTCTCTGTACTGTACAGTGTGATTCTTCAAACAAGCCTCTCTCTCTCTGTACTGTACAGTGTGATTCTACAAACAAGCCTCTCTCTCTGTACTGTACAGTGTGATTCTACAAACAAGCCTCTCTCTCTGTACTGTACAGTGTGATTCTTCAAACAAGCCCCTCTCTCTCTGTACTGTACAGTGTGATTCTACAAACAAGCCTCTCTCTCTGTACTGTACAGTGTGATTCTTCAAACAAGCCTCTCTCTCTGTACTGTACAGTGTGATTCTTCAAACAAGCCTCTCTCTCTCTGTACTGTACAGTGTGATTCTTCAAACAAGCCTCTCTCTCTGTACTGTACAGTGTGATTCTTCAAACAAGCCTCTCTCTCTCTGTACTGTACAGTGTGATTCTTCAAACAAGCCTCTCTCTCTCTGTACTGTACAGTGTGATTCTTCAAACAAGCCTCTCTCTCTGTACTGTACAGTGTGATTCTTCAAACAAGCCTCTCTCTCTGTACTGTACAGTGTGATTCTACAAACAAGCCCCTCTCTCTCTGTACTGTACAGTGTGATTCTTCAAACAAGCCTCTCTCTCTGTACTGTACAGTGTGATTCTACAAACAAGCCCCTCTCTCTCTGTACTGTACAGTGTGATTCTTCAAACAAGCCTCTCTCTCTGTACTGTACAGTGTGATTCTACAAACAAGCCTCTCTCTCTCTGTACTGTACAGTGTGATTCTTCAAACAAGCCTCTCTCTCTGTACTGTACAGTGTGATTCTACAAACAAGCCTCTCTCTCTCTGTACTGTACAGTGTGATTCTTCAAACAAGCCTCTCTCTCTCTCTGTACTGTACAGTGTGATTCTTCAAACAAGCCTCTCTCTCTCTCTGTACTGTACAGTGTGATTCTTCAAACAAGCCTCTCTCTCTGTACTGTACAGTGTGATTCTACAAACAAGCCTCTCTCTGTACTGTACAGTGTGATTCTTCAAACAAGCCTCTCTCTCTCTCTGTACTGTACAGTGTGATTCTACAAACAAGCCTCTCTCTCTCTGTACTGTACAGTGTGATTCTTCAAACAAGCCTCTCTCTCTGTACTGTACAGTGTGATTCTTCAAACAAGCCTCTCTCTCTGTACTGTACAGTGTGATTATTCAAACAAGCCTCTCTCTCTGTACTGTACAGTGTGATTCTACAAACAAGCCCCTCTCTCTGTACTGTACAGTGTGATTCTACAAACAAGCCCCTCTCTCTGTACTGTACAGTGTGATGATGATGAATCGATTATAAGAGGAGTATGCTGGGAAAGATGGCATCTTCTGAACAACCTGATCCGCAAACACAGCCTCGTGCTCCGTCCAGAGATGACGTTGCCCCCAGAGAAGCACTGATTGCCACAGCTGTGAAATTTTTACAGAACCATAAAGTCCGTCAAAGTCCACTGGAAACCAGAAAAGTTTTCCTGAAGAAAAAAGGTTTGACTGATAAGGAGATTGAGCTTGCCATCCAGCGCTCGGGCAGTACTGACGAGCCCCTGGCCCTTACCCCTGTGGGACCCCAGTACCCTCTCCTTTCCCCCCAGCTGGCACCTATACCCTACAGTCCCCGTGGCTACAGATGGAGAGACTACGGTGCCCTCACTGTCATCATGATGGGCATGGCCTTTGGCTTCCATCACCTCTACAAGAAATACATCCTTCCCCTCATTATGGGCAGCAAAGAGGACAAGAAGCATCTGCAGAGAATCGAGAGCAACATCGCCGAGATGAGTGGCACGCTGACACAGACAGTGACCCAGCTCCAGCAGACCCTGGTTACAGTACAGGACCTCCTGGTCCAGCAGTAGCAGAAAATGCATGACCTGTCTCAGGAGCTATCTACCTCTGAGGCATCCTCTTCAACCAACCGCATCCTGGATACCCAGACCATCGGCGATCTGAAAGCTGAAATAGGGTCATTGAAGGGCTTGCTTCTCGGCAGGAGGCAGTTCCCCGCATCACCATCCGTCCCAAAGATTCCCTCCTGGCAGATGCCCCTGAAGCCAGCCACCATCTCCACCAGCTCTCCTTCCATCAACCATACCAACAGCAGCAGCGACATCTCCCCCGTCAGCAACGAGTCGGCTTCCCCCTCCCCCATCAAAGATGGCCGCCACAGCCCCCAAGATGCCCTGGGAGGTCCCGACGGAGCCCACAGCCTCAACGGAGAGAATGGCGTGGGGCTGGGAGGAGGAGCCACACTGACCCCTCTGGACCTTAAGGATCAGGTCCGCATGGAGGTCCAGGGTGAGGAGGAGAAGAAAGAGGAGGATGTGAAGGAGGAAAAAGAAGAAGAAGAGGAGGAGGAGGATGACGTGAGCCATGTGGATGAGGAGGAGCATCTGAGCGTGCCAGCGGAGGATCGTCGAGGGGGGGACGGACAGATCAACGAACAGGTGGACAAGCTGAGGAGGCCCGAGGGGGCCAGCAACGAGAGCGAGGTGGATTAGACCAGACCGTGAGCACAAAGCACAACAAAACCCCTTTTTCCTTATGGTTCTCACTTCATTTGAAGGTCCTGTTTCAGTCTGGTCCCATTTGACCATCCTTTCTGTAACTGTACTGTTTTGCCTCTGTTATATAGTGAACAAACTCAATTATGAGCGAAGGTTTAAGAAACACAGCAAAAAAAGGTTAATGTTGGTGTGTCTGGCACTTGTAAGCACCTGGCTTACATCAATTTACTATTCATCATTCAAACAAAACGATTGCATGCCTGGGAAAGTAATGTTAAGTTTCTGCAGGATGGGGGAGATAAGAGCAATATTCAATACAAATTACTATCAAAAATGATTTGCAATCCTGCTTTCTCTTATTCCTTGTGTGGCACTTGGTACTGTCAATTTTCATGACTGACAATAATCACCTGGTGTAGTGAGCTTGGTTTGCAATGTGTTATTGTATCTGAGCTCATTTGAAAAATAATTTGAGGGTTGTGTCCCAAATGGCACCCTATTCCCTATGTAGGTTGTGTCCTAAATGGCATCCTATTCCCTATGTAGGATGTGTCCCAAATGGCACCCTAGTCCCTGTGTAGGATGTGTCCCAAATGGCACCCTATTCCCTATGTAGGATGTGTCCCAAATGGCACCCTATTCCCTATGTAGGATGTGTCCCAAATGGCACCCTATTCCCTATGTAGAATGTGTCCTAAATGGCACCCTATTCCCTATGTAGGATGTGTCCCAAATGGCACCCTATTCTCTATGTAGGATGTGTCCCAAATGGAACCCTATTCCCTATGTAGGGTGTGTCCTAAATGGCACCCTATTCCCTATGTAGAATGTGTCCCAAATGGCACCCTATTCTCTATGTTTTGACAAGGGTCTATAGAACTTTGGTCAAAAGTATTGCACTATATGGGGAATAGGTTGCCATTTGGTACCCATCCTGGTAACCTGTTCTGTACACCAAAGAAATCGTATGCTCCTCTATATTCTTCAGTTCTAGGTCAGGAGTCAGACGGCTTGTCCCCCTGTACTCGTCTCAAAGTCACCCCAGAGATCACTGAAAGCATTACTGGGACTGCGTCTGAAACGAAACCCTATTCCCTATACGATTCACTACTTTTGACCAATAGTAGGGCACTCCATAGGGAATAGGGTGCCATTTCAGACGTAGCCTGTCAACAGAGCCGAGGGAGAGGACAAGCAGCGCTAGGCTAGGGCAGCGTTAGGCTAGGGCAACGTTTAGGATCTTTCATGTGTCCCCTCACATTGGTGTCAGTCTGTCAATAATTCAGAAAGGCCAGGAGGTGGCATTTGGGCTGAAATAAAAGCCTTGAAATTTGAGATTAGAACACGACGACGGGTTTTGTTCCACGAGCGTTCAAGAACGCTGAAAGGAAGGGAAGATAAATGTGTTTTTTTTAAAGCCTCTCTCTTTCTGTACTGTACAGTGTGATTCTACAAACAAGCCTCTCTCTCTGTACTGTACAGTGTGATTCTACAAACAAGCCTCTCTCTCTCTGTACTGTACAGTGTGATTCTACAAACAAGCCTCTCTCTCTCTGTACTGTACAGTGTGATTCTTCAAACAAGCCTCTCTCTCTCTGTACTGTACAGTGTGATTCTTCAAACAAGCCTCTCTCTCTGTACTGTACAGTGTGATTCTTCAAACAAGCCTCTCTCTCTCTGTACTGTACAGTGTGATTCTACAAACAAGCCTCTCTCTCTGTACTGTACAGTGTGATTCTTCAAACAAGCCTCTCTCTCTGTACTGTACAGTGTGATTCTACAAACAAGCCCCTCTCTCTCTGTACTGTACAGTGTGATTCTACAAACAAGCCTCTCTCTCTCTGTACTGTACAGTGTGATTCTTCAAACAAGCCTCTCTCTCTCTCTGTACTGTACAGTGTGATTCTACAAACAAGCCCCTCTCTCTCTGTACTGTACAGTGTGATTCTTCAAACAAGCCTCTCTCTCTGTACTGTACAGTGTGATTCTACAAACAAGCCTCTCTCTCTGTACTGTACAGTGTGATTCTTCAAACAAGCCTCTCTCTCTCTGTACTGTACAGTGTGATTCTACAAACAAGCCCCTCTCTCTCTGTACTGTACAGTGTGATTCTTCAAACAAGCCTCTCTCTCTCTGTACTGTACAGTGTGATTCTACAAACAAGCCTCTCTCTCTCTGTACTGTACAGTGTGATTCTACAAACAAGCCCCTCTCTCTCTGTACTGTACAGTGTGATTCTTCAAACAAGCTACTCTCTCTGTACTGTACAGTGTGATTCTACAAACAAGCCTCTCTCTCTCTGTACTGTACAGTGTGATTCTACAAACAAGCCTCTCTCTCTGTACTGAAATGTAGGAGGACCGACAGTCAAAGTTATATTAAAATGAAAGACCTGATGATGTAAACGAGGTTAACACACCTTTCACATAGGATTCACAGTACGTAGCCTGTTAAAACAAACGGGCAATATGATCCCCTTTTCAAACAGCCCCATTTTTTTTACCTCTTCTCGTCGGCATTCGTCTTTTACATAGCCATTGCAAGGAGCAAGAGACGTTCAACTTTGACCCTGTTGTTGCGGTCGTTGTCACGGTAACCTGCCAGCAGCAAGTAGTAAATTCCTCAGGCAGGATCCAAAGCTTTTCAGTTCTTCACATTCACAACAGTAAGTTAGCAGCTCACCATACTTGTAAATCATTTGTAAATAATGACCTTGTAATGTGTTCATTTTTCCTTTTATGGTGACTAAAAAGTTTGGCTACGGTTAAACTCAAAACGTTGTCAGATGAGTTTATTTTCTCCCCTTTTAGGATCCTCATTAGCTGTTGAAGAAAACTTTTAGGTTCCTCATTAAGGAACAGCAACACCAATTTGAACTAAGACCGAGACGACTAAAGAACGAGACGACTAAAGAACGAGACGACTATAGAAAGAGCCGACTATAGAACGAGACGACTAAAGAACGAGACGACTAAAGACCGAGACGACTAAAGAACGAGACGACTAAAGAACGAGACGACTATAGAACGAGACGACTATAGAACGAGACGACTAAAGAACGAGACGACTAAAGAACGAGACGACTAAAGAACGAGACGACTATCGAACGAGACGACTAAAGAACGAGACGACTAAAGAACGAGACGACTAAAGACCGAGACGACTAAAGAACTAGACGACTAAAGAACGAGACGACTAAAGACCGAGACGACTAAAGACCGAGACGACTAAAGAACGAGACGACTAAAGAACGAGACGACTAAAGAACGAGACGACTAAAGACCGAGACGACTAAAGAACGAGACGACTAAAGACCGAGACGACTAAAGAACGAGACGACTAAAGAACGAGACGACTATAGAACGAGACGACTAAAGAACGAGACGACTAAAGAACGCGACGACTAAAGAACGAGACGACTATAGAACGAGACGACTATAGAACGAGACGACTATAGAACGAGACGACTATAGAACCAGACGACTAAAGACCGAGACGACTAAAGAACGAGACGACTAAAGACCGAGACGACTAAAGAACGAGACGACTAAAGACCGAGACGACTAAAGACGACTATAGAACGAGACGACTAAAGAACGAGACGACTAAAGAACGAGACGACTAAAGAACAAGACGACTAAAGAACGACTAAAGACCGAGACGACTAAAGACCGAGACGACTATAGAACGAGACGACTAAAGAACGAGACGACTAAAGACCGAGATGACTATAGAACGAGACGACTAAAGACCGAGACGACTAAAGAACGAGACGACTATAGAACGAGACGACTATAGAACGAGACGACTAAAGAACGAGACGACTAAAGACGACTATAGAACGAGACGACTAAAGAACGAGACGACTAAAGAACGAGACGACTAAAGAACAAGACGACTAAAGAACGACTAAAGACCGAGACGACTAAAGACCGAGACGACTATAGAACGAGACGACTAAAGAACGAGACGACTAAAGACCGAGACGACTATAGAACGAGACGACTAAAGACCGAGACGACTAAAGAACGAGACGACTATAGAACGAGACGACTATAGAACGAGACGACTAAAGAACGAGACGACTAAAGAAAGAGACGACTAAAGACCGAGACGACTAAAGAACGAGACGACTAAAGAAAGAGACGACTAAAGACCGAGACGACTAAAGAACGAGACGACTATAGACCGAGACGACTAAAGAACGAGGTCCCGTGTGGCTCAGTTGGTAGAGCATGGCGCTTGCAACGCCAGGGTTGTGGGTTCAATTCCCACGGGGGGACCAGGGTTCAATTCCCACGGGGGGGCCAGGATGAATATGTATGAACTTTCCAATTTGTAAGTCGCTCTGGATAAGAGCGTCTGCTAAATGACTTAAATGTAAATGTAAATGTAAAAGAACGAGACGACTAAAGAACGAGACGACTATAGAACGAGACGACTAAAGAACGAGACGACTAAAGAACGAGACGACTAAAGAACGAGACGACTAAAGAACGAGACGACTAAAGAACGAGACGACTATAGAACGAGACGACTAAAGAACGAGACGACTAAAGACAGAGACGACTAAAGAACGAGACGACTAAAGAACGAGACGACTAAAGAACGAGACGACTATAGAACGAGACGACTATAGAACGAGACGACTATAGAACGAGACGACTATAGAACGAGACGACTATAGAACGAGACGACTAAAGAACGAGACGACTAAAGAACGAGACGACTAAAGAACGAGACGACTAAAGAACGAGACGACTATAGAACGAGACGACTATAGAACGAGACGACTATAGAACGAGACGACTATAGAACGAGACGACTAAAGAACGAGACGACTAAAGACCGAGACGACTAAAGAACGAGCAGACTATAGAACGAGACGACTAAAGAACGAGACGACTAAAGAACGAGACGACTAAAGACCGAGACGACTAAAGAACGAGACGACTAAAGAACGAGACGACTAAAGACCGAGACGACTAAAGACCGAGACGACTAAAGAACGAGACGACTAAAGAACGAGACGACTAAAGAACGAGACGACTAAAGAACGAGACGACTAAAGACCGAGACGACTATAGACCGAGACGACTAAAGACCGAGACGACTAAAGAACGAGACGACTAAAGAACGAGACGACTAAAGACCGAGACGACTAAAGACCGAGACGACTATAGACCGAGACGACTATAGACCGAGACGACTATAGACCGAGACGACTATAGAAAGAGACGACTAAAGAACGAGACGACTAAAGAACGAGACGACTAACGAGACGACTATAGACCGAGACGACTATAGAACGAGACGACTAAAGAACGAGACGACTAAAGAACGAGACGACTAAAGAACGAGACGACTATAGAACGAGACGACTAAAGAACGAGACGACTATAGAACGAGACGACTAAAGAACGAGACGACTAAAGAACGAGACGACTAAAGACCGAGACGACTAAAGAACGAGACGACTCGTTCTTTAGTCGTTCTTTAGTCGTCTCGTTCTATAGTCGTCTCGTTCTTTAGTCGTCTCGTTCTTTAGTCGTCTCGTTCTTTAGTCGTCTCAGTCTTTAGTCGTCTCGTCCTTTAGTCGTCTCGTTCTTTAGTCGTCTCGTTCTATAGTCGTCTCGGTCTTTAGTCGTCTCGTTCTATAGTCGTCTCGTTCTTTAGTCGTCTCATTCTTTAGTCGTCTCGGTCTTTGGTCGTTCTATAGTCGTCTCGGTCTTTTGTCGTCTCGTTCTTTAGTCGTCTCGTTCTTTAGTCGTCTCGTTCTTTAGTCGTCTCGTTCTATAGTCGTCTCGTTCTTTAGTCGTCTCTCGTCTCGTTCTTTAGTCGTCTCGTTCTTTAGTCGTCTCGTTCTTTAGTCGTCTCGGTCTTTAGTCGTCTCGTTCTTTAGTCGTCTCGTTCTCTAGTCGTCTCGTTCTCTAGTCGTCTCGTTCTCTAGTCGTCTCGTTCTTTAGTCGTCTCGTTCTATTGTCTTCTCGTTCTTTAGTCGTCTCGTTCTTTAGTCGTCTCGTTCTTTAGTCGTCTCGGTCTTTAGTCGTCTCGTTCTTTAGTCGTCTCGTTCTTTAGTCGTCTCGTTCTATAGTCGTCTCGTTCTTTAGTCGTCTCGTTCTATAGTCGTCTCGTTCTTTAGTCGTCTCGTTCTTTAGTCGTCTCGTTCTTTAGTCGTCTCTTTCTATAGTCGTCTCGGTCTATAGTCGTCTCGGTCTATAGTCGTCTCGGTCTTTAGTCGTCTCGGTCTTTAGTCGTCTCGTTCTTTAGTCGTCTCGTTCTTTAGTCGTCTCGGTCTTTAGTCGTCTCGTTCTTTAGTCGTCTCGTTCTATAGTCGTCTCGGTCTTTAGTCGTCTCGTTCTTTAGTCGTCTCGGTCTTTAGTCGTCTCGTTCTATAGTCGTCTCGTTCTTTAGTCGTCTCGTTCTTTAGTCGTCTCGATCTTTGGTCGTTCTATAGTCGTCTCGGTCTTTTGTCGTCTCGTTCTTTAGTCGTCTCGTTCTTTAGTCGTCTCGTTCTTTAGTCGTCTCGTTCTATAGTCGTCTCGTTCTTTAGTCGTCTCGTTCTTTAGTCGTCTCGTTCTTTAGTCGTCTCGTTCTTTAGTCGTCTCGTTCTTTAGTCGTCTAGTTCTTTAGTCGTCTCGGTCTTTAGTCGTCTCGTTCTTTAGTCGTCTCGTTCTTTAGTCGTCTCGTTCTTTAGTCGTCTCATTTTAATGTCGTCTCGTTCTTTAGTCGTCTCGGTCTTTAGTCGTCTCGTTCTTTAGTCGTCTCGTTCTTTAGTCGTCTCGTTCTATAGTCGTCTCGTTCTATAGTCGTCTCGTTCTTTAGTCGTCTCGTTCTATAGTCGTCTCGTTCTATAGTCGTCTCGTTCTTTAGTCGTCTCGTTCTTTAGTCGTCTCGGTCTTTAGTCGTCTCGTTCTTTAGTCGTCTCGTTCTTTAGTCGTCTCGTTCTTTAGTCGTCTCGTTCTATAGTCGTCTCGTTCTTTAGTCGTCTCGTTCTATAGTGGTCTCGTTCTTTAGTCGTCTCGTTCTTTAGTCGTCTCGTTCTTTAGTCGTCTCGTCTTATAGTCGTCTCGGTCTTTAGTCGTCTCGGTCTTTAGTCGTCTAGTTCTATAGTCGTCTCGTTCTTTAGTCGTCTCGTTCTTTAGTCGTCTCGGTCTTTGGTCGTTCTATAGTCGTCTCGGTCTTTTGTCGTCTCGTTCTTTAGTCGTCTCGTTCTTTAGTCGTCTCGTTCTTTAGTCGTCTCGTTCTATAGTCGTCTCGTTCTTTAGTCGTCTCTCGTCTCGTTCTTTAGTCGTCTCGTTCTTTAGTCGTCTCGTTCTTTAGTCGTCTCGGTTTTTATTCGTCTCGGTTTTTATTCGTCTCGGTTTTTATTCGTCTCGGTTTTTATTCGTCTCGGTTTTTATTCGTCTCGGTTTTTATTCGTCTCGTTCTTTAGTCGTCTCGTTCTTTAGTCGTCTCGTTCTTTAGTCGTCTCGTTCTTTAGTCGTCTCGTTCTATACGACTAAAGAACGAGACGACTAAAGAACGAGACGACTAAAGAACGAGACGACTATAGAACGAGACGACTATAGACCGAGACGACTAAAGAACGAGACGACTAAAGAACGAGACGACTATAGAACGAGACGACTATAGAACGAGACGACTATAGAACGAGACGACTATAGAACGAGACGACTATAGAACGAGACGACTAAAGAACGAGACGACTAAAGAACGAGACGACTAAAGACCGAGACGACTAAAGACCGAGACGACTATAGAACGAGACGACTATAGAACGAGACGACTATAGAACGAGACGACTATAGAACGAGACGACTATAGAACGAGACGACTAAAGAACGAGACGACTAAAGAACGAGACGACTAAAGAACGAGACGACTAAAGACCGAGACGACTAAAGACCGAGACGACTATAGAACGAGACGACTATAGAACGAGACGACTATAGAACGAGACGACTAAAGAACGAGACGACTAAAGACCGAGACGACTAAAGAACGAGACGACTAAAGACTGAGACGACTAAAGAACGAGCAGACTATAGAACGAGACGACTAAAGAACGAGACGACTATAGACCGAGACGACTAAAGAACGAGACGACTAAAGAACGAGACGACTAAAGACCGAGACGACTAAAGAACTAGACGACTAAAGACCGAGACGACTAAAGAACGAGACGACTAAAGACCGAGACGACTAAAGACCGAGACGACTAAAGAACGAGACGACTAAAGAACGAGACGACTAAAGAACGAGACAACTAAAGAACGAGACGACTAAAGACCGAGACGACTATAGACCGAGACGACTAAAGACCGAGACGACTAAAGAACGAGACGACTAAAGAACGAGACGACTAAAGAACGAGACGAGAGACGACTAAAGAACGAGACGACTATAGAACGAGACGACTATAGAACGAGACGACTAAAGAACGAGACGACTAAAGAACGAGACGACTAAAGAACGAGACGACAAAAGACCGAGACGACTATAGAACGACCAAAGACCGAGACGACAAAAGACCGAGACGACTATAGAACGACCAAAGACCGAGACGACTATAGAACGAGACGACTAAAGAACGAGACGACTATAGAACGAGACGACTAAAGACCGAGACGACTAAAGAACGAGACGACTAAAGAACGAGACGACTAAAGACCGAGACGTCTATAGAACGAGACGACTAAAGAACGAGACGACTAAAGACCGAGACGACTAAAGACCGAGACGACTATAGACCGAGACGACTATAGACCGAGACGACTATAGACCGAGACGACTATAGAAAGAGACGACTAAAGAACGAGACGACTAAAGAACGAGACGACTAACGAGACGACTATAGAACGAGACGACTAAAGAACGAGACGACTAAAGAACGAGACGACTAAAGAACGAGACGACTATAGAACGAGACGACTAAAGAACGAGACGACTATAGAACGAGACGACTAAAGAACGAGACGACTAAAGAACGAGACGACTAAAGACCGAGACGACTAAAGAACGAGACGACTAAAGAACGAGACGACTATAGAACGAGACGACTATAGAACGAGACGACTAAAGAACGAGACGACTAAAGAAAGAGACGACTAAAGACCGAGACGACTAAAGAACGAGACGACTAAAGAAAGAGACGACTAAAGACCGAGACGACTAAAGAACGAGACGACTATAGACCGAGACGACTAAAGAACGAGGTCCCGTGTGGCTCAGTTGGTAGAGCATGGCGCTTGCAACGCCAGGGTTGTGGGTTCAATTCCCACGGGGGGACCAGGGTTCAATTCCCACGGGGGGGCCAGGATGAATATGTATGAACTTTCCAATTTGTAAGTCGCTCTGGATAAGAGCGTCTGCTAAATGACTTAAATGTAAATGTAAAAGAACGAGACGACTAAAGAACGAGACGACTATAGAACGAGACGACTAAAGAACGAGACGACTAAAGAACGAGACGACTAAAGAACGAGACGACTAAAGAACGAGACGACTAAAGAACGAGACGACTATAGAACGAGACGACTAAAGAACGAGACGACTAAAGACAGAGACGACTAAAGAACGAGACGACTAAAGAACGAGACGACTAAAGAACGAGACGACTATAGAACGAGACGACTATAGAACGAGACGACTATAGAACGAGACGACTAAAGAACGAGACGACTAAAGAACGAGACGACTAAAGAACGAGACGACTAAAGAACGAGACGACTATAGAACGAGACGACTATAGAACGAGACGACTATAGAACGAGACGACTATAGAACGAGACGACTAAAGAACGAGACGACTATAGAACGAGACGACTAAAGAACGAGACGACTAAAGACCGAGACGACTAAAGAACGAGACGACTAAAGACCGAGACGACTAAAGAACGAGCAGACTATAGAACGAGACGACTAAAGAACGAGACGACTAAAGAACGAGACGACTAAAGAACGAGACGACTAAAGACCGAGACGACTAAAGAACTAGACGACTAAAGAACGAGACGACTAAAGACCGAGACGACTAAAGACCGAGACGACTAAAGAACGAGACGACTAAAGAACGAGACGACTATAGACCGAGACGACTATAGACCGAGACGACTATAGAAAGAGACGACTAAAGAACGAGACGACTAAAGAACGAGACGACTAACGAGACGACTATAGACCGAGACGACTATAGAACGAGACGACTAAAGAACGAGACGACTAAAGAACGAGACGACTAAAGAACGAGACGACTATAGAACGAGACGACTAAAGAACGAGACGACTATAGAACGAGACGACTAAAGAACGAGACGACTAAAGAACGAGACGACTAAAGACCGAGACGACTAAAGAACGAGACGACTAAAGAACGAGACGACTATAGAACGAGACGACTAAAGAACGAGACGACTAAAGAACGAGACGACTATAGAACGAGACGACTATAGAACGAGACGACTATAGAACGAGACGACTAAAGAACGAGACGACTAAAGAACGAGACGACTAAAGAACGAGACGACTAAAGAACGAGACGACAAAAGACCGAGACGACTATAGAACGACCAAAGACCGAGACGACTAAAGAACGAGACGACTAAAGAACGAGACGACTATAGAACGAGAAGACTAAAGACCGAGACGACTAAAGAACGAGACGACTAAAGAACGAGACGACAAAAGAACCAGACGACTAAAGAACGAGACGACTATAGAACGAGACGACTAAAGAACGAGACGACTATAGAACGAGACGACTAAAGAACGAGACGACTAAAGAACGAGAAGACTAAAGACCGAGACGACTAAAGAACGAGACGACTAAAGAACCAGACGACTAAAGAACCAGACGACTAAAGAACGAGACGACTATAAAACGAGACGACTAAAGAACGAGACGACTAAAGAACGAGACGACTAAAGACCGAGACGACTAAAGAACGAGACGACTAAAGAACGAGACGACTAAAGAACGAGACGACTATAGAACGAGACGACTAAAGAACGAGACGACTAAAGAACGAGACGACTAAAGAACGAGACGACTATAGAACGAGACGACTATAGAACGAGACGACTATAGACCGAGACGACTAAAGAACGAGACGACTAAAGACCGAGACGACTATAGAACGAGACGACTAAAGAACGAGACGACTATAGAACGAGACGACTAAAGAACGAGACGACTAAAGAACGAGACGACTAAAGAACGAGACGACTAAAGAACGAGACGACTAAAGACCGAGACGACTAAAGAACGAGACGACTAAAGAACGAGACGACTATAGAACGAGACGACTAAAGAACGAGACGACTAAAGAACGAGACGACTAAAGAACGAGACGACTAAAGAACGAGACGACTAAAGAACGAGACGACTAAAGAACGAGACGACTATAGAACGAGACGACTAAAGACCGAGACGACTAAAGACCGAGACGACTAAAGAACGAGACGACTAAAGACCGAGACGACTAAAGACCGAGACGACTAAAGAACGAGACGACCAAAGAACGAGACGACCAAAGAACGAGACGACCAAAGACCGAGACGACCAAAGACCGAGACGACTATAGACCGAGACGACTATAGACCGAGACGACTAAAGACCGAGACGACTAAAGAACGAGACGACTAAAGACCGAGACGACTAAAGACCGAGACGACTAAAGACCGAGACGACTAACGACCGAGACGACTAAAGACCGAGACGACTATAGACCGAGACGACTATAGACCGAGACGACTATAGACCGAGACGACTATAGAACGAGACGACTATAGAACGAGACGACTAAAGAACGAGACGACTAAAGAACGAGACGACTAAAGACCGAGACGACTAAAGAACGAGACGACTAAAGAACGAGACGACTAAAGAACGAGACGACTAAAGAACGAGACGACTAAAGACCGAGACGACTAAAGACCGAGACGACTAAAGAACCAGACGACTAAAGAACGAGACGACTAAAGAACGAGACGACTAAAGAACGAGACGACTAAAGACCGAAACGACTAAAGAACGAGACGACTAAAGAACGAGACGACTAAAGAACGAGACGACTATAGAACGAGACGACTAAAGAACGAGACGACTAAAGAACGAGACGACTAAAGAACGAGACGACTAAAGAACGAGACGACTATAGAACGAGACGACTAAAGAACGAGACGACTAAAGAACGAGACGACTATAGAACGAGACGACTAAAGAACGAGACGACTAAACAACGAGACGACTATAGAACGAGACGACTAAAGAACGAGACGACTAAAGAACGAGACGACTAAAGAACGAGACGACTAAAGAACGAGACGACTATAGAACGAGACGACTAAAGAACGAGACGACTAAAGAACGAGACGACTATAGAACGAGACGACTAAAGAACGAGACGACTATAGAACGAGACGACTAAAGAACGAGACGACTAAAGAACGAGACGACTAAAGACCGAGACGACTAAAGAACGAGACGACTAAAGAACGAGACGACTAAAGAACGAGACGACTATAGAACGAGACGACTAAAGAACGAGACGACTAAAGAACGAGACGACTAAAGAACGAGACGACTAAAGAACGAGACGACTAAAGAACGAGACGACTAGAGAACGAGACGACTAGAGAACGAGACGACTAAAGAACGAGACGACTAAAGACCGAGACGACTAAAGAACGAGACGACTAAAGAACGAGACGACTAAAGAACGAGACGACTATAGAACGAGACGACTAAAGAACGAGACGACTATAGAACGAGACGACTAAAGAACGAGACGACTATAGAACGAGACGACTAAAGAACGAGACGACTAAAGAACGAGACGACTAAAGACCGAGACGACTAAAGAACGAGACGACTAAAGAACGAGACGACTAAAGAACGAGACGACTAAAGAACGAGACGACTAAAGACCGAGACGACTAAAGAACTAGACGACTAAAGAACGAGACGACTAAAGACCGAGACGACTAAAGACCGAGACGACTAAAGAACGAGACGACTAAAGAACGAGACGACTATAGACCGAGACGACTATAGACCGAGACGACTATAGAAAGAGACGACTAAAGAACGAGACGACTAAAGAACGAGACGACTAACGAGACGACTATAGACCGAGACGACTATAGAACGAGACGACTAAAGAACGAGACGACTAAAGAACGAGACGACTAAAGAACGAGACGACTATAGAACGAGACGACTAAAGAACGAGACGACTATAGAACGAGACGACTAAAGAACGAGACGACTAAAGAACGAGACGACTAAAGACCGAGACGACTAAAGAACGAGACGACTAAAGAACGAGACGACTATAGAACGAGACGACTAAAGAACGAGACGACTAAAGAACGAGACGAGAGACGACTAAAGAACGAGACGACTATAGAACGAGACGACTATAGAACGAGACGACTATAGAACGAGACGACTAAAGAACGAGACGACTAAAGAACGAGACGACTAAAGAACGAGACGACAAAAGACCGAGACGACTATAGAACGACCAAAGACCGAGACGACTAAAGAACGAGACGACTAAAGAACGAGACGACTATAGAACGAGAAGACTAAAGACCGAGACGACTAAAGAACGAGACGACTAAAGAACGAGACGACAAAAGAACCAGACGACTAAAGAACGAGACGACTATAGAACGAGACGACTAAAGAACGAGACGACTATAGAACGAGACGACTAAAGAACGAGACGACTAAAGAACGAGACGACTAAAGACCGAGACGACTAAAGAACGAGACGACTAAAGAACCAGACGACTAAAGAACCAGACGACTAAAGAACGAGACGACTATAAAACGAGACGACTAAAGAACGAGACGACTAAAGAACGAGACGACTAAAGACCCGAGACGACTAAAGAACGAGACGACTAAAGAACGAGACGACTAAAGAACGAGACGACTATAGAACGAGACGACTAAAGAACGAGACGACTAAAGAACGAGACGACTAAAGAACGAGACGACTATAGAACGAGACGACTATAGAACGAGACGACTATAGACCGAGACGACTAAAGAACGAGACGACTAAAGACCGAGACGACTATAGAACGAGACGACTATAGAACGAGACGACTATAGAACGAGACGACTAAAGAACGAGACGACTAAAGAACGAGACGACTAAAGACCGAGACGACTAAAGAACGAGACGACTAAAGAACGAGACGACTAAAGAACGAGACGACTATAGAACGAGACGACTAAAGAACGAGACGACTAAAGAACGAGACGACTAAAGAACGAGACGACTAAAGAACGAGACGACTAAAGAACGAGACGACTAGAGAACGAGACGACTAAAGAACGAGACGACTAAAGACCGAGACGACTAAAGAACGAGACGACTATAGAACGAGACGACTAAAGAACGAGACGACTATAGAACGAGACGACTAAAGAACGAGACGACTAAAGAACGAGACGACTAAAGAACGAGACGACTATAGAACGAGACGACTAAAGAACGAGACGACTAAAGAACGAGACGACTAAAGAACGAGACGACTATAGAACGAGACGACTAAAGAACGAGACGACTATAGAACGAGACGACTAAAGAACGAGACGACTAAAGAACGAGACGACTAAAGAACGAGACGACTAAAGAACGAGACGACTAAAGAACGAGACGACTAAAGAACGAGACGACTAAAGAACGAGACGACTAAAGAACGAGACGACTAAAGACCGAGACGACTAAAGACCGAGACGACTAAAGAACCAGACGACTAAAGAACGAGACGACTAAAGAACGAGACGACTAAAGAACGAGACGACTAAAGAACGAAACGACTAAAGACCGAAACGACTAAAGAACGAGACGACTAAAGAACGAGACGACTATAGAACGAGACGACTAAAGAACGAGACGACTAAAGAACGAGACGACTAAAGAACGAGACGACTATAGAACGAGACGACTAAAGAACGAGACGACTATAGAACGAGACGACTAAAGAACGAGACGACTAAAGAACGAGACGACTAAAGACCGAGACGACTAAAGACCGAGACGACTAAAGAACGAGACGACTAAAGAACGAGACGACTAAAGAACGAGACGACTAAAGAACGAGACGACTATAAGAACGAGACGACTAAAGACCGAGACGACTAAAGAACGAGACGACTAAAGAACGAGACGACTAAAGAACGAGACGACTAAAGAACGAGACGACTAAAGACCGAAACGACTAAAGAACGAGACGACTAAAGAACGAGACGACTAAAGAACGAGACGACTATAGAACGAGACGACTAAAGAACGAGACGACTAAAGAACGAGACGACTAAAGAACGAGACGACTAAAGAACGAGACGACTATAGAACGAGACGACTAAAGAACGAGACGACTAAAGAACGAGACGACTATAGAACGAGACGACTAAAGAACGAGACGACTAAAGAACGAGACGACTATAGAACGAGACGACTAAAGAACGAGACGACTAAAGAACGAGACGACTAAAGAACGAGACGACTAAAGAACGAGACGACTATAGAACGAGACGACTAAAGAACGAGACGACTATAGAACGAGACGACTATAGAACGAGACGACTAAAGAACGAGACGACTATAGAACGAGACGACTAAAGACCGAGACGACTAAAGAACGAGACGACTAAAGAACGAGACGACTAAAGAACGAGACGACTAAAGAACGAGACGACTAAAGAACGAGACGACTATAGAACGAGACGACTAAAGAACGAGACGACTAAAGAACGAGACGACTAAAGAACGAGACGACTAGAGAACGAGACGACTAAAGAACGAGACGACTAAAGAACGAGACGACTATAGAACGAGACGACTAAAGAACGAGACGACTAAAGAACGAGACGACTAAAGAACGAGACGACTATAGAACGAGACGACTAAAGAACGAGACGACTAAAGAACGAGACGACTAAAGAACGAGACGACTATAGAACGAGACGACTAAAGAACGAGACGACTATAGAACGAGACGACTAAAGAACGAGACGACTAAAGAACGAGACGACTAAAGAACGAGACGACTAAAGAACGAGACGACTAAAGAACGAGACGACTATAGAACGAGACGACTATAGAACGAGACGACTAAAGAACGAGACGACTAAAGAACGAGACGACTAAAGAACGAGACGACTATAGAACGAGACGACTAGAGAACGAGACGACTAAAGACCGAGACGACTAAAGAACGAGACGACTAAAGAACGAGACGAGAGACGACTATAGAACGAGACGACTATAGAACGAGACGACTAAAGAACGAGACGACTAAAGAACGAGACGACTAAAGAACGAGACGACTAAAGAACGAGACGACAAAAGACCGAGAAGACTATAGAACGACCAAAGACCGAGACGACTAAAGAACGAGACGACTAAAGAACGAGACGACTATAGAACGAGACGACTAAAGACCGAGACGACTAAAGAACGAGACGACTAAAGACCGAGACGACTATAGAACGAGACGACTAAAGAACGAGACGACTAAAGGACGAGACGACTAAAGAACGAGACGACTAAAGAACGAGACGACTAAAGAACGAGACGACTATAGAACGAGACGACTATAGAACGAGACGACTAAAGAACGAGACGACTAAAGAACGAGACGACTAAAGAACGAGACGACTATAGAACGAGACGACTAGAGAACGAGACGACTAAAGACCGAGACGACTAAAGAACGAGACGACTAAAGAACGAGACGACTAAAGAACGAGACGACAAAAGACCGAGAAGACTATAGAACGACCAAAGACCGAGACGACTAAAGAACGAGACGACTAAAGAACGAGACGACTATAGAACGAGACGACTAAAGACCGAGACGACTAAAGAACGAGACGACTAAAGACCGAGACGACTATAGAACGAGACGACTAAAGAACGAGACGACTAAAGGACGAGACGACTAAAGACCGAGACGACTAAAGAACGAGACGACTAAAGAACGAGACGACTATAGAACGAGACGACTAAAGAACGAGACGACTATAGAACGAGACGACTAAAGAACGAGACGACTAAAGAACGAGACGACTAAAGACCGAGACGACTAAAGAACGAGACGACTAAAGAACGAGACGACTAAAGAACCAGACGACTAAAGAACGAGACGACTATAGAACGAGACGACTAAAGAACGAGACGACTAAAGAACGAGACGACTAAAGAACGAGACGACTAAAGAACGAGACGACTATAGAACGAGACGACTAAAGAACGAGACGACTAAAGAACGAGACGACTAAAGAACGAGACGACTATAGAACGAGACGACTATAGAACGAGACGACTATAGACCGAGACGACTAAAGAACGAGACGACTAAAGACCGAGACGACTATAGAACGAGACGACTATAGAACGAGACGACTATAGAACGAGACGACTATAGAACGAGACGACTAAAGAACGAGACGACTAAAGAACGAGACGACTAAAGAACGAGACGACTAAAGACCGAGACGACTAAAGAACGAGACGACTATAGAACGAGACGACTATAGAACGAGACGACTAAAGAACGAGACGACTATAGAACGAGACGACTAAAGAACGAGACGACTAAAGAACGAGACGACTAAAGACCGAGACGACTAAAGAACAAGACGACTAAAGAACGAGACGACTAAAGACCGAGACGACTAAAGACCGAGACGACTATAGACCGAGACGACTATAGACCGAGACGACTATAAACGAGACGACTAAAGAACGAGACGACTAAAGAACGAGACGACTAAAGAACGAGACGACTAAAGACCGAGACGACTAAAGACCGAGACGACTATAGACCGAGACGACTATAGACCGAGACGACTAAAGAACGAGACGACTAAAGAACGAGACGACTAAAGAACGAGACGACTATAGAACGAGACGACTAAAGACCGAGACGACTAAAGACCGAGACGACTAAAGAACGAGACGACTAAAGACCGAGACGACTAAAGACCGAGACGACTAAAGACCGAGACGACTAAAGAACGAGACGACTAAAGACCGAGACGACTAAAGAACGACTAAAGAACGAGACGACTAAAGACCGAGACGACTAAAGACCCAGACGACTATAGAACGAGACGACTAAAGACCGAGACGACTAAAGAACGAGACGACTAAAGAACCAGACGACTAAAGAACCAGACGACTAAAGAACCAGACGACTAAAGAACGAGACGACTAAAGAACGAGACGACTAAAGAACGAGACGACTAAAGAACCAGACGACTAAAGAACGAGACGACTATAGAACGAGACGACTAAAGACCGAGACGACTATAGAACGAGACGACTAAAGACCGAGACGACTAAAGAACCAGACGACTAAAGAACGAGACGACTAAAGACCGAGACGACTATAGAACGAGACGACTATAGAACGAGACGACTAAAGAACGAGACGACTAAAGAACGAGACGACTAAAGACCGAGACGACTAAAGACCGAGACGACTAAAGACCGAGACGACTAAAGAACGAGACGACTAAAGACCGAGACGACTAAAGAACGAGACGACTAAAGAACGAGACGACTAAAGAACGAGACGACTAAAGAACGAGACGACTATAGAACGAGACGACTAAAGAACGAGACGACTAAAGAACGAGACGACTAAAGAACGAGACGACTAAAGAACGAGACGACTATAGAACGAGACGACTATAGAACGAGACGACTATAGACCGAGACGACTAAAGAACGAGACGACTAAAGACCGAGACGACTATAGAACGAGACGACTATAGAACGAGACGACTATAGAACGAGACGACTAAAGAACGAGACGACTATAGAACGAGACGACTAAAGAACGAGACGACTAAAGAACGAGACGACTAAAGAACGAGACGACTAAAGAACGAGACGACTAAAGACCGAGACGACTAAAGAACTAGACGACTAAAGAACGAGACGACTAAAGAACGAGACGACTAAAGACCGAGACGACTAAAGACCGAGACGACTAAAGAACGAGACGACTAAAGAACGAGACGACTAAAGACCGAGACGACTAAAGACCGAGACGACTATAGACCGAGACGACTATAGACCGAGACGACTATAAACGAGACGACTAAAGAACGAGACGACTAAAGAACGAGACGACTAAAGAACGAGACGACTAAAGACCGAGACGACTAAAGACCGAGACGACTATAGACCGAGACGACTATAGACCGAGACGACTAAAGAACGAGACGACTAAAGAACGAGACGACTAAAGAACGAGACGACTATAGAACGAGACGACTAAAGACCGAGACGACTAAAGACCGAGACGACTAAAGAACGAGACGACTAAAGACCGAGACGACTAAAGACCGAGACGACTAAAGACCGAGACGACTAAAGAACGAGACGACTAAAGACCGAGACGACTAAAGAACGACTAAAGAACGAGACGACTAAAGACCGAGACGACTAAAGAACCAGACGACTATAGAACGAGACGACTAAAGACCGAGACGACTAAAGAACGAGACGACTAAAGAACCAGACGACTAAAGAACCAGACGACTAAAGAACCAGACGACTAAAGAACGAGACGACTAAAGAACGAGACGACTAAAGAACGAGACGACTAAAGAACCAGACGACTAAAGAACGAGACGACTATAGAACGAGACGACTAAAGACCGAGACGACTAAAGAACCAGACGACTAAAGAACGAGACGACTAAAGACCGAGACGACTAAAGAACGAGACGACTATAGAACGAGACAACTAAAGAACCAGACGACTAAAGAACGAGACGACTAAAGACCGAGACGATTAAAGAACGAGACGACTATAGAACGAGACGACTAAAGAACGAGACGACTATAGAACGAGACGACTAAAGAACGAGACGACTAAAGAACGAGACGACTAAAGACCGAGACGACTAAAGAACGAGACGACTAAAGACCGAGACGACTAAAGACCGAGACGACTAAAGAACGAGACGACTAAAGACCGAGACGACTAAAGAACGAGACAACTAAAGAACGAGACAACTAAAGAACGAGACGACTATAGAACGAGACGACTAAAGAACGAGACGACTAAAGACAGAGACGACTAAAGAACGAGACGACTAAAGAACGAGACGACTAAAGAACGAGACGACTATAGAACGAGACGACTATAGAACGAGACGACTATAGAACGAGACGACTAAAGAACGAGACGACTAAAGAACGAGACGACTAAAGAACGAGACGACTAAAGAACGAGACGACTATAGAACGAGACGACTATAGAACGAGACGACTATAGAACGAGACGACTAAAGAACGAGACGACTATAGAACGAGACGAATAAAGAACGAGACGACTAAAGACCGAGACGACTAAAGAACGAGACGACTAAAGACCGAGACGACTAAAGAACGAGCAGACTATAGAACGAGACGACTAAAGAACGAGACGACTAAAGAACGAGACGACTAAAGAACGAGACGACTAAAGACCGAGACGACTAAAGAACTAGACGACTAAAGAACGAGACGACTAAAGACCGAGACGACTAAAGACCGAGACGACTAAAGAACGAGACGACTAAAGAACGAGACGACTATAGACCGAGACGACTATAGACCGAGACGACTATAGAAAGAGACGACTAAAGAACGAGACGACTAAAGAACGAGACGACTAACGAGACGACTATAGACCGAGACGACTATAGAACGAGACGACTAAAGAACGAGACGACTAAAGAACGAGACGACTAAAGAACGAGACGACTATAGAACGAGACGACTAAAGAACGAGACGACTATAGAACGAGACGACTAAAGAACGAGACGACTAAAGAACGAGACGACTAAAGACCGAGACGACTAAAGAACGAGACGACTAAAGAACGAGACGACTATAGAACGAGACGACTAAAGAACGAGACGACTAAAGAACGAGACGAGAGACGACTAAAGAACGAGACGACTATAGAACGAGACGACTATAGAACGAGACGACTAAAGAACGAGACGACTAAAGAACGAGACGACTAAAGAACGAGACGACTAAAGAACGAGACGACAAAAGACCGAGACGACTATAGAACGACCAAAGACCGAGACGACTAAAGAACGAGACGACTAAAGAACGAGACGACTATAGAACGAGAAGACTAAAGACCGAGACGACTAAAGAACGAGACGACTAAAGAACGAGACGACAAAAGAACCAGACGACTAAAGAACGAGACGACTATAGAACGAGACGACTAAAGAACGAGACGACTATAGAACGAGACGACTAAAGAACGAGACGACTAAAGAACGAGAAGACTAAAGACCGAGACGACTAAAGACCGAGACGACTAAAGAACCAGACGACTAAAGAACCAGACGACTAAAGAACGAGACGACTATAAAACGAGACGACTAAAGAACGAGACGACTAAAGAACGAGACGACTAAAGACCGAGACGACTAAAGAACGAGACGACTAAAGAACGAGACGACTAAAGAACGAGACGACTATAGAACGAGACGACTAAAGAACGAGACGACTAAAGAACGAGACGACTAAAGAACGAGACGACTAAAGAACGAGACGACTAAAGAACGAGACGACTAAAGAACGAGACGACTAAAGAACGAGACGACTAAAGACCGAGACGACTAAAGAACGAGACGACTAAAGAACGAGACGACTATAGAACGAGACGACTAAAGAACGAGACGACTAAAGAACGAGACGACTAAAGAACGAGACGACTAAAGAACGAGACGACTAAAGAACGAGACGACTAAAGAACGAGACGACTATAGAACGAGACGACTAAAGACCGAGACGACTAAAGAACGAGACGACTAAAGAACGAGACGACTAAAGACCGAGACGACTAAAGACCGAGACGACTAAAGAACGAGACGACTAAAGAACGAGACGACCAAAGAACGAGACGACCAAAGACCGAGACGACCAAAGACCGAGACGACTATAGACCGAGACGACTATAGACCGAGACGACTAAAGACCGAGACGACTAAAGAACGAGACGACTAAAGACCGAGACGACTAAAGACCGAGACGACTAAAGACCGAGACGACTAAAGACCGAGACGACTATAGACCGAGACGACTATAGACCGAGACGACTATAGAACGAGACGACTATAGAACGAGACGACTAAAGAACGAGACGACTAAAGAACGAGACGACTAAAGAACGAGACGACTAAAGAACGAGACGACTAAAGAACGAGACGACTAAAGAACGAGACGACTAAAGAACGAGACGACTAAAGAACGAGACGACTAAAGAACGAGACGACTAAAGACCGAGACGACTAAAGACCGAGACGACTAAAGAACCAGACGACTAAAGAACGAGACGACTAAAGAACGAGACGACTAAAGAACGAGACGACTAAAGAACGAGACGACTAAAGAACGAGACGACTAAAGACCGAAACGACTAAAGAACGAGACGACTAAAGAACGAGACGACTAAAGAACGAGACGACTATAGAACGAGACGACTAAAGAACGAGACGACTAAAGAACGAGACGACTAAAGAACGAGACGACTAAAGAACGAGACGACTATAGAACGAGACGACTAAAGAACGAGACGACTATAGAACGAGACGACTAAAGAACGAGACGACTAAAGAACGAGACGACTAAAGAACGAGACGACTAAAGAACGAGACGACTATAGAACGAGACGACTAAAGAACGAGACGACTAAAGAACGAGACGACTATAGAACGAGACGACTAAAGAACGAGACGACTAAAGAACGAGACGACTAAAGACCGAGACGACTAAAGAACGAGACGACTAAAGAACGAGACGACTAAAGAACGAGACGACTATAGAACGAGACGACTAAAGAACGAGACGACTAAAGAACGAGACGACTAAAGAACGAGACGACTAAAGAACGAGACGACTAAAGAACGAGACGACTAGAGAACGAGACTACTAAAGAACGAGACGACTAAAGACCGAGACGACTAAAGAACGAGACGACTAAAGAACGAGACGACTAAAGAACGAGACGACTATAGAACGAGACGACTAAAGAACGAGACGACTAAAGAACGAGACGACTAAAGAACGAGACGACTATAGAACGAGACGACTAAAGAACGAGACGACTAAAGAACGAGACGACTAAAGAACGAGACGACTATAGAACGAGACGACTAAAGAACGAGACGACTATAGAACGAGACGACTAAAGAACGAGACGACTAAAGAACGAGACGACTAAAGACCGAGACGACTAAAGAACGAGACGACTAAAGAACGAGACGACTAAAGAACGAGACGACTATAGAACGAGACGACTATAGAACGAGACGACTAAAGAACGAGACGACTAAAGAACGAGACGACTATAGAACGAGACGACTAAAGAACGAGACGACTAAAGAACGAGACGACTAGAGAACGAGACGAATAGAGAACGAGACGACTAGAGAACGAGACGAATAGAGAACGAGACGACTAGAGAACGAGACGACTAAAGACCGAGACGACTAAAGAACGAGACGACTAAAGAACGAGACGACTAAAGAACGAGACGACTAAAGAACGAGACGAGAGACGACTATAGAACGAGACGACTATAGAACGAGACGACTAAAGAACGAGACGACTAAAGAACGAGACGACTAAAGAACGAGACGACTAAAGAACGAGACGACAAAAGACCGAGAAGACTATAGAACGACCAAAGACCGAGACGACTAAAGAACGAGACGACTAAAGAACGAGACGACTATAGAACGAGACGACTAAAGACCGAGACGACTAAAGAACGAGACGACTAAAGACCGAGACGACTATAGAACGAGACGACTAAAGAACGAGACGACTAAAGGACGAGACGACTAAAGACCGAGACGACTAAAGAACGAGACGACTAAAGAACGAGACGACTATAGAACGAGACGACTAAAGAACGAGACGACTATAGAACGAGACGACTAAAGAACGAGACGACTAAAGAACGAGAAGACTAAAGACCGAGACGACTAAAGAACGAGACGACTAAAGAACGAGACGACTAAAGAACCAGACGACTAAAGAACGAGACGACTATAGAACGAGACGACTAAAGAACGAGACGACTAAAGAACGAGACGACTAAAGAACGAGACGACTAAAGAACGAGACGACTATAGAACGAGACGACTAAAGAACGAGACGACTAAAGAACGAGACGACTATAGAACGAGACGACTATAGAACGAGACGACTATAGACCGAGACGACTAAAGAACGAGACGACTAAAGACCGAGACGACTATAGAACGAGACGACTATAGAACGAGACGACTATAGAACGAGACGACTATAGAACGAGACGACTAAAGAACGAGACGACTAAAGAACGAGACGACTAAAGAACGAGACGACTAAAGACCGAGACGACTAAAGAACGAGACGACTATAGAACGAGACGACTATAGAACGAGACGACTATAGAACGAGACGACTAAAGAACGAGACGACTATAGAACGAGACGACTAAAGAACGAGACGACTAAAGAACGAGACGACTAAAGAACGAGACGACTAAAGAACGAGACGACTAAAGAACGAGACGACTAAAGACCGAGACGACTAAAGAACTAGACGACTAAAGAACGAGACGACTAAAGAACGAGACGACTAAAGAACGAGACGACTAAAGAACGAGACGACTAAAGACCGAGACGACTAAAGACCGAGACGACTAAAGAACCAGACGACTAAAGAACGAGACGACTAAAGAACGAGACGACTAAAGAACGAGACGACTAAAGAACGAGACGACTAAAGACCGAAACGACTAAAGAACGAGACGACTAAAGAACGAGACGACTAAAGAACGAGACGACTAAAGAACGAGACGACTAAAGAACGAGACGACTAAAGAACGAGACGACTAAAGACCGAGACGACTAAAGAACGAGACGACTAAAGAACGAGACGACTAAAGAACGAGACGACTATAGAACGAGACGACTAAAGAACGAGACGACTAAAGAACGAGACGACTAAAGAACGAGACGACTATAGAACGAGACGACTAAAGAACGAGACGACTAAAGAACGAGACGACTAAAGAACGAGACGACTATAGAACGAGACGACTAAAGAACGAGACGACTATAGAACGAGACGACTAAAGAACGAGACGACTAAAGAACGAGACGACTAAAGACCGAGACGACTAAAGAACGAGACGACTAAAGAACGAGACGACTAAAGAACGAGACGACTATAGAACGAGACGACTATAGAACGAGACGACTAAAGAACGAGACGACTAAAGAACGAGACGACTATAGAACGAGACGACTAAAGAACGAGACGACTAAAGAACGAGACGACTAAAGAACGAGACGACTAAAGAACGAGACGACTAAAGACCGAGACGACTAAAGAACGAGACGACTAAAGAACGAGACGACTATAGAACGAGACGACTAAAGAACGAGACGACTAAAGAACGAGACGACTAAAGAACGAGACGACTAAAGAACGAGACGACTATAGAACGAGACGACTAAAGACCGAGACGACTAAAGAACGAGACGACTAAAGAACGAGACGACTAAAGACCGAGACGACTAAAGACCGAGACGACTAAAGAACGAGACGACTAAAGAACGAGACGACCAAAGAACGAGACGACCAAAGACCGAGACGACCAAAGACCGAGACGACTATAGACCGAGACGACTATAGACCGAGACGACTAAAGACCGAGACGACTAAAGAACGAGACGACTAAAGACCGAGACGACTAAAGACCGAGACGACTAAAGACCGAGACGACTAAAGACCGAGACGACTATAGACCGAGACGACTATAGACCGAGACGACTATAGAACGAGACGACTATAGAACGAGACGACTAAAGAACGAGACGACTAAAGAACGAGACGACTAAAGAACGAGACGACTAAAGAACGAGACGACTAAAGAACGAGACGACTAAAGAACGAGACGACTAAAGAACGAGACGACTAAAGACCGAGACGACTAAAGACCGAGACGACTAAAGAACCAGACGACTAAAGAACGAGACGACTAAAGAACGAGACGACTAAAGAACGAGACGACTAAAGAACGAGACGACTAAAGACCGAAACGACTAAAGAACGAGACGACTAAAGAACGAGACGACTAAAGAACGAGACGACTATAGAACGAGACGACTAAAGAACGAGACGACTAAAGAACGAGACGACTAAAGAACGAGACGACTAAAGAACGAGACGACTATAGAACGAGACGACTAAAGAACGAGACGACTATAGAACGAGACGACTAAAGAACGAGACGACTAAAGAACGAGACGACTAAAGAACGAGACGACTATAGAACGAGACGACTAAAGAACGAGACGACTAAAGAACGAGACGACTATAGAACGAGACGACTAAAGAACGAGACGACTAAAGAACGAGACGACTAAAGACCGAGACGACTAAAGACCGAGACGACTAAAGAACGAGACGACTAAAGACCGAGACGACTAAAGAACGAGACGACTAAAGAACGAGACGACTAAAGAACGAGACGACTATAGAACGAGACGACTAAAGAACGAGACGACTAAAGAACGAGACGACTAAAGAACGAGACGACTAGAGAACGAGACGACTAGAGAACGAGACTACTAAAGAACGAGACGACTAAAGAACGAGACGACTAGAGAACGAGACGACTAGAGAACGAGACTACTAAAGAACGAGACGACTAAAGAACGAGACGACTAAAGAACGAGACGACTAAAGAACGAGACGACTAAAGACCGAGACGACTATAGAACGAGACGACTAAAGAACGAGACGACTAAAGAACGAGACGACTAAAGAACGAGACGACTATAGAACGAGACGACTAAAGAACGAGACGACTATAGAACGAGACGACTAAAGAACGAGACGACTAAAGAACGAGACGACTAGAGAACGAGACGAATAGAGAACGAGACGAATAGAGAACGAGACGACTAAAGACCGAGACGACTAAAGAACGAGACGACTAAAGAACGAGACGACTAAAGAACGAGACGACTAAAGAACGAGACGAGAGACGACTATAGAACGAGACGACTATAGAACGAGACGACTAAAGAACGAGACGACTAAAGAACGAGACGACTAAAGAACGAGACGACTAAAGAACGAGACGACAAAAGACCGAGAAGACTATAGAACGACCAAAGACCGAGACGACTAAAGAACGAGACGACTAAAGAACGAGACGACTATAGAACGAGACGACTAAAGACCGAGACGACTAAAGAACGAGACGACTAAAGACCGAGACGACTATAGAACGAGACGACTAAAGAACGAGACGACTAAAGGACGAGACGACTAAAGACCGAGACGACTAAAGAACGAGACGACTAAAGAACGAGACGACTATAGAACGAGACGACTAAAGAACGAGACGACTATAGAACGAGACGACTAAAGAACGAGACGACTAAAGAACGAGAAGACTAAAGACCGAGACGACTAAAGAACGAGACGACTAAAGAACGAGACGACTAAAGAACCAGACGACTAAAGAACGAGACGACTATAGAACGAGACGACTAAAGAACGAGACGACTAAAGAACGAGACGACTAAAGAACGAGACGACTAAAGAACGAGACGACTATAGAACGAGACGACTAAAGAACGAGACGACTAAAGAACGAGACGACTATAGAACGAGACGACTATAGAACGAGACGACTATAGACCGAGACGACTAAAGAACGAGACGACTAAAGACCGAGACGACTATAGAACGAGACGACTATAGAACGAGACGACTATAGAACGAGACGACTATAGAACGAGACGACTAAAGAACGAGACGACTAAAGAACGAGACGACTAAAGAACGAGACGACTAAAGACCGAGACGACTAAAGAACGAGACGAGAGACGACTATAGAACGAGACGACTAAAGAACGAGACGACTAAAGAACGAGACGACTAAAGAACGAGACGACTAAAGAACGAGACGACAAAAGACCGAGAAGACTATAGAACGACCAAAGACCGAGACGACTAAAGAACGAGACGACTAAAGAACGAGACGACTATAGAACGAGACGACTAAAGACCGAGACGACTAAAGAACGAGACGACTAAAGACCGAGACGACTATAGAACGAGACGACTAAAGAACGAGACGACTAAAGGACGAGACGACTAAAGACCGAGACGACTAAAGAACGAGACGACTAAAGAACGAGACGACTATAGAACGAGACGACTAAAGAACGAGACGACTATAGAACGAGACGACTAAAGAACGAGACGACTAAAGAACGAGAAGACTAAAGACCGAGACGACTAAAGAACGAGACGACTAAAGAACGAGACGACTAAAGAACCAGACGACTAAAGAACGAGACGACTATAGAACGAGACGACTAAAGAACGAGACGACTAAAGAACGAGACGACTAAAGAACGAGACGACTAAAGAACGAGACGACTATAGAACGAGACGACTAAAGAACGAGACGACTAAAGAACGAGACGACTATAGAACGAGACGACTATAGAACGAGACGACTATAGACCGAGACGACTAAAGAACGAGACGACTAAAGACCGAGACGACTATAGAACGAGACGACTATAGAACGAGACGACTATAGAACGAGACGACTATAGAACGAGACGACTAAAGAACGAGACGACTAAAGAACGAGACGACTAAAGAACGAGACGACTAAAGACCGAGACGACTAAAGAACGAGACGACTATAGAACGAGACGACTATAGAACGAGACGACTATAGAACGAGACGACTAAAGAACGAGACGACTATAGAACGAGACGACTAAAGAACGAGACGACTAAAGAACGAGACGACTAAAGAACGAGACGACTAAAGAACGAGACGACTAAAGACCGAGACGACTAAAGAACTAGACGACTAAAGAACGAGACGACTAAAGAACGAGACGACTAAAGAACGAGACGACTAAAGAACGAGACGACTAAAGACCGAGACGACTAAAGACCGAGACGACTAAAGAACCAGACGACTAAAGAACGAGACGACTAAAGAACGAGACGACTAAAGAACGAGACGACTAAAGAACGAGACGACTAAAGACCGAAACGACTAAAGAACGAGACGACTAAAGAACGAGACGACTAAAGAACGAGACGACTAAAGAACGAGACGACTAAAGAACGAGACGACTAAAGACCGAGACGACTAAAGAACGAGACGACTAAAGAACGAGACGACTAAAGAACGAGACGACTATAGAACGAGACGACTAAAGAACGAGACGACTAAAGAACGAGACGACTAAAGAACGAGACGACTAAAGAACGAGACGACTATAGAACGAGACGACTAAAGAACGAGACGACTAAAGAACGAGACGACTAAAGAACGAGACGACTATAGAACGAGACGACTAAAGAACGAGACGACTATAGAACGAGACGACTAAAGAACGAGACGACTAAAGAACGAGACGACTAAAGACCGAGACGACTAAAGAACGAGACGACTAAAGAACGAGACGACTATAGAACGAGACGACTATAGAACGAGACGACTAAAGAACGAGACGACTAAAGAACGAGACGACTATAGAACGAGACGACTAAAGAACGAGACGACTAAAGAACGAGACGACTAGAGAACGAGACGACTAGAGAACGAGACGACTAGAGAACGAGACGACTAAAGACCGAGACGACTAAAGAACGAGACGACTAAAGAACGAGACGACTAAAGAACGAGACGACTAAAGAACGAGACGAGAGACGACTATAGAACGAGACGACTATAGAACGAGACGACTAAAGAACGAGACGACTAAAGAACGAGACGACTAAAGAACGAGACGACTAAAGAACGAGACGACTAAAGAACGAGACGACTAAAGAACGAGACGACAAAAGACCGAGAAGACTATAGAACGACCAAAGACCGAGACGACTAAAGAACGAGACGACTAAAGAACGAGACGACTATAGAACGAGACGACTAAAGACCGAGACGACTAAAGAACGAGACGACTAAAGACCGAGACGACTATAGAACGAGACGACTAAAGAACGAGACGACTAAAGGACGAGACGACTAAAGACCGAGACGACTAAAGAACGAGACGACTAAAGAACGAGACGACTATAGAACGAGACGACTATAGAACGAGACGACTATAGAACGAGACGACTAAAGAACGAGACGACTAAAGAACGAGAAGACTAAAGACCGAGACGACTAAAGAACGAGACGACTAAAGAACGAGACGACTAAAGAACCAGACGACTAAAGAACGAGACGACTATAGAACGAGACGACTAAAGAACGAGACGACTAAAGAACGAGACGACTAAAGAACGAGACGACTATAGAACGAGACGACTAAAGAACGAGACGACTAAAGAACGAGACGACTAAAGAACGAGACGACTATAGAACGAGACGACTATAGAACGAGACGACTATAGACCGAGACGACTAAAGAACGAGACGACTAAAGACCGAGACGACTATAGAACGAGACGACTATAGAACGAGACGACTATAGAACGAGACGACTATAGAACGAGACGACTAAAGAACGAGACGACTAAAGAACGAGACGACTAAAGAACGAGACGACTAAAGAACGAGACGACTAAAGACCGAGACGACTAAAGAACGAGACGACTATAGAACGAGACGACTATAGAACGAGACGACTATAGAACGAGACGACTAAAGAACGAGACGACTATAGAACGAGACGACTAAAGAACGAGACGACTAAAGAACGAGACGACTAAAGAACGAGACGACTAAAGAACGAGACGACTAAAGAACGAGACGACTAAAGACCGAGACGACTAAAGAACTAGACGACTAAAGAACGAGACGACTAAAGACCGAGACGACTAAAGACCGAGACGACTAAAGAACGAGACGACTAAAGAACGAGACGACTAAAGACCGAGACGACTAAAGACCGAGACGACTATAGACCGAGACGACTATAGACCGAGACGACTATAAACGAGACGACTAAAGAACGAGACGACTAAAGAACGAGACGACTAAAGAACGAGACGACTAAAGACCGAGACGACTATAGACCGAGACGACTATAGACCGAGACGACTAAAGAACGAGACGACTAAAGAACGAGACGACTAAAGAACGAGACGACTATAGAACGAGACGACTAAAGACCGAGACGACTAAAGACCGAGACGACTAAAGAACGAGACGACTAAAGACCGAGACGACTAAAGACCGAGACGACTAAAGACCGAGACGACTAAAGAACGAGACGACTAAAGACCGAGACGACTAAAGAACGACTAAAGAACGAGACGACTAAAGACCGAGACGACTAAAGACCCAGACGACTATAGAACGAGACGACTAAAGACCGAGACGACTAAAGAACGAGACGACTAAAGAACCAGACGACTAAAGAACCAGACGACTAAAGAACGAGACGACTAAAGAACGAGACGACTAAAGAACGAGACGACTAAAGAACGAGACGACTAAAGAACCAGACGACTAAAGAACGAGACGACTATAGAACGAGACGACTATAGAACGAGACGACTAAAGACCGAGACGACTAAAGAACCAGACGACTAAAGAACGAGACGACTAAAGACCGAGACGACTAAAGAACGAGACGACTATAGAACGAGACAACTAAAGAACCAGACGACTAAAGAACGAGACGACTAAAGACCGAGACGATTAAAGAACGAGACGACTATAGAACGAGACGACTAAAGAACGAGACGACTAAAGAACGAGACGACTAAAGAACGAGACGACTATAGAACGAGACAACTAAAGAACGAGACGACTAAAGAACGAGAAGACTAAAGACCGAGACGACTAAAGAACGAGACAACTAAAGACCGAGACGACTAAAGACCGAGACGACTAAAGAACGAGACGACTAAAGACCGAGACGACTAAAGAACGAGACAACTAAAGAACGAGACAACTAAAGAACGAGACGACTATAGAACAAGACAACTAAAGAACGAGACGACTAAAGACCGAGACGACTATAGAACGAGACGACTAAAGAACGAGACGACTAAAGAACGAGACGACTAAAGACCAAGACGACTATAGAACGAGACAACTAAAGAACGAGACAACTAAAGAACGAGACGACTATAGAACAAGACAACTAAAGAACGAGACGACTAAAGACCGAGACGACTATAGAACGAGACGACTAAAGAACGAGACGACTAAAGAACGAGACGACTAAAGACCGAGACGACTAAAGAACGAGACGACTAAAGACCGAGACGACTAAAGACCGAGACGACTAAAGACCGAGACGACTAAAGAACGAGACGACTAAAGAACGAGACGACTAAAGAACGAGACGACTAAAGAACGAGACGACTATAGAACGAGACGACTAAAGAACGAGACGACTAAAGAACGAGACGACTAAAGAACAAGACGACTAAAGAACGAGACGACTATAGAACGAGACGACTATAGAACGAGACGACTATAGACCGAGACGACTAAAGAACGAGACGACTAAAGACCGAGACGACTATAGAACGAGACGACTATAGAACGAGACGACTATAGAACGAGACGACTAAAGAACGAGACGACTAAAGAACGAGACGACTAAAGAACGAGACGACTAAAGACCGAGACGACTAAAGAACGAGACGACTATAGAACGAGACGACTATAGAACGAGACGACTATAGAACGAGACGACTAAAGAACGAGACGACTATAGAACGAGACGACTAAAGAACGAGACGACTAAAGAACGAGACGACTAAAGAACGAGACGACTAAAGAACGAGACGACTAAAGACCGAGACGACTAAAGACCGAGACGACTATAGACCGAGACGACTATAGACCGAGACGACTAAAGAACGAGACGACTAAAGAACGAGACGACTAAAGAACGAGACGACTATAGAACGAGACGACTAAAGACCGAGACGACTAAAGACCGAGACGACTAAAGAACGAGACGACTAAAGACCGAGACGACTAAAGACCGAGACGACTAAAGACCGAGACGACTAAAGAACGAGACGACTAAAGACCGAGACGACTAAAGAACGACTAAAGAACGAGACGACTAAAGACCGAGACGACTAAAGAACCAGACGACTATAGAACGAGACGACTAAAGACCGAGACGACTAAAGAACGAGACGACTAAAGAACCAGACGACTAAAGAACCAGACGACTAAAGAACCAGACGACTAAAGAACGAGACGACTAAAGAACGAGACGACTAAAGAACGAGACGACTAAAGAACCAGACGACTAAAGAACGAGACGACTATAGAACGAGACGACTAAAGACCGAGACGACTAAAGAACCAGACGACTAAAGAACGAGACGACTAAAGACCGAGACGACTAAAGAACGAGACGACTATAGAACGAGACAACTAAAGAACCAGACGACTAAAGAACGAGACGACTAAAGACCGAGACGATTAAAGAACGAGACGACTATAGAACGAGACGACTAAAGAACGAGACGACTAAAGAACGAGACGACTAAAGAACGAGACGACTATAGAACGAGACGACTAAAGAATGAGACGACTAAAGAACGAGACGACTAAAGACCGAGACGACTAAAGACCGAGACGACTAAAGAACGAGACGACTAAAGACCGAGACGACTAAAGACCGAGACGACTAAAGAACGAGACGACTAAAGACCGAGACGACTAAAGAACGAGACAACTAAAGAACGAGACGACTAAAGAACGAGACGACTATAGAACGAGACGACTAAAGAACGAGACGACTAAAGACCGAGACGACTATAGAACGAGACGACTAAAGAACGAGACGACTAAAGAACGAGACGACTAAAGACCAAGACGACTATAGAACGAGACAACTAAAGAACGAGACGACTAAAGACCGAGACGACTATAGAACGAGACGACTAAAGAACGAGACGACTAAAGAACGAGACGACTAAAGACCGAGACGACTAAAGAACGAGACGACTAAAGACCGAGACGACTAAAGACCGAGACGACTAAAGACCGAGACGACTAAAGACCAAGACGACTAAAGACCGAGACGACTAAAGAACGAGACGACTAAAGAACGAGACGACTAAAGACCAAGACGACTAAAGACCGCGACGACTAAAGACAGAGACGACTAAAGTCTCTAAGGTTTCATAGAAAGACATTCCCATTGAGGCTAGTTTCCAGAGAAGTGAAACAAAACTGTGTGGTATAAAATAATAATGAGACAATAAAGAAAAATAAACCCAATAAATGGCTGGTCACCAGAGCTTTCTGGTTAATTAGCTGTAATACCTGAGCAGGTACAGATGCTGTGGGTTTCTACTGTAATACACCACTACAATGTAGAGGCTTGTTGGGCTGTTGGTTTTCTACTGTAATACACCACTACAGTGTGGGTTTCTACTGTAATACACCACTACAGTGTGGGTTTCTACTGTAATACACCACTACAGTGTAGAGGCTTGTTGGGCTGTGGGGTTCTACTGTAATACACCACTACAGTGTAGAGGCTTGTTGGGCTGTGGGGTTTCTACTGTAATACACCACTACAGTGTAGAGGCTTGTTGGGCTGTGGGGTTTCTACTGTAATACACCACTACAGTGTAGAGGCTTGTTGGGCTGTGGGTTTCTACTGTAATACACCACTACAGTGTGGGTTTCTACTGTAATACACCACTACAGTGTGGGTTTCTACTGTAATACACCACTACAGTGTGGAGGCTTATTGGGCTGTGGGTTTCTACTGTAATACACCACTACAGTGTGGAGGCTTGTTGGGCTGTGGGGTTTCTACTGTAATACACCACTACAGTGTGGAGGCTAGTTGGGCTGTGGGGTTTCTACTGTAATACACCACTACAGTGTAGAGGCTTGTTGGGCTGTGGGGTTTCTACTGTAATACACCACTACAGTGTAGAGGCTTGTTGGGCTGTGGGTTTCTACTGTAATACACCACTACAGTGTGGGTTTCTACTGTAATACACCACTACAGTGTGGGTTTCTACTGTAATACACCACTACAGTGTGGAGGCTTGTTGGGCTGTGGGGTTTCTACTGTAATACACCACTACAGTGTAGAGGCTTGTTGGGCTGTGGGGTTTCTACTGTAATACACCACTACAGTGTGGAGGCCTGTTGGGCTGTGGGGTTTCTACTGTAATACACCACTACAGTGTAGAGGCTTGTTGAAACAGGGATCAGCCAGGTAGTGACCAAGACACGAAAGGTGAAAAAGGTGACAGTGAAAGAAGAGAGAGAGAGAGGCACACCTAGAGACCGGCAAAACCACTCTCTCCCTCCACCTCTTTCTCCCTCCCTCCGCCTCTCTCCCTTCCTCCACCTCTCTCTCCCTCCACCTCTCCATCCGCCTTTCCCTCTCCCCGTCTCTCTCCCCGTCTCTCTCCCTCGGTCTCTCTCCCTCGGTCTCTCTCCCTCGGTCTCTCTCCCTCGGTCTCTCCCCGTCTCTCTCCCTCGGTCTCTCCCCGTCTCTCTCCCTCGGTCTCTCCCCGTCTCTCTCCCTCGGTCTCTCCCTCGGTCCCTCCCTCGGTCTCTCTTTCCCTCCCTCGGTCTCTCTTTCCCTCCCTCGGTCTCTCTTTCCCTCCCTCGGTCTCTCTTTCCCTCCCTCGGTCTCTCTTTCCCTCCCTTGGTCTCTCTCTCCCTCCCCTGGTCTCTCTCTCCCTCCCCCGGTCTCTCTCTCCCTTCCTCGGTCTCTCTCTCCTTCCCTCCGGCTCTCTCCTTCCCTCCGGCTGTCTCCTTCCCTCCGCCTCTCTCCTTCCCTCGGTCTCTCCCTCCCTCAGTCTCTCCCTCTTTCCCTCCCTCGGTCTCTCCCTCTTTCCCTCCCTCCTGCAGACATGCAGTCTGGCCTCAGCCATATAAAAACACACCTGTCATAAAAGACTCACACCTACATGACATCATCTACTTTCATTATGGACATACAGTTGAAGTGGGAAGTTTACATCCACTTAGGTTGGAGTCATTAAAACTCGTTTTTCAACCACTCCACAAATTTCTTGTTAACAAACTATAGTTTTGGCAAGTCGGTTAGGACATCTACTTTGTGCGTGACACAAGTCATTTTCCCAACAATTGTTTACAGACTTACAGCCACATAAAAACACACCTGTCATAAGAGACTCACACCTACATGACATCATCTACTTTCTTTATGATATATATGATGCAATATCACACATCCAGTGGCTTTATTCAAGGAGAGTGTGGACTCTGGGCATGTCTCTCCGTAGTGGCCGAGGAGAGTGTGGACTCTGGGCATGTCTCTCCGTAGTGGCTGAGGAGAGTGTGGACTCTGGGCATCTCTCTCCGTAGTGGCCGAGGAGAGTGTGGACTCTGGGCATGTCTCTCCGTAGTGGCCGAGGAGAGTGTGGACTCTGGGCATGTCTCTCCGTAGTGGCCGAGGAGAGTGTGGACTCTGGGCATGTCTCTCCGTAGTGGCTGAGGAGAGTGTGGACTCTGGGCATGTCTCTCCGTAGTGGCCGAGGAGAGTGTGGACTCTGGGCATGTCTCTCCGTAGTGGCCGAGGAGAGTGTGGACTCTGGGCATCTCTCTCCGTAGTGGCTGAGGAGAGTGTGGACTCTGGGCATCTCTCTCCGTAGTGGCCGAGGAGAGTGTGGACTCTGGGCATGTCTCTCCGTAGTGGCCGAGGAGAGTGTGGACTCTGGGCATGTCTCTCCGTAGTGGCCGAGGAGAGTGTGGACTCTGGGCATGTCTCTCCGTAGTGGCCGAGGAGAGTGTGGACTCTGGGCATGTCTCTCCGTGGCTGAGGAGAGAGTGTGTGTGTGTGTGTGTGTGTGTGTGTGTGTGTGTGTGTGTGTGTGTGTGTGTGTGTGTGTGTGTGTGTGTGTGTGTGTGTGTGTGTGTGCGTGCGTGCGTGCGTGCGTGCGTGCGTGCGTGCGTGCGTGCGTGCGTGCGTGCGTGTGTGCGTGCGTGTGTGTAAGTGTGCGTACCGTACCTCTCGGTGGTTGAGCAGTCGCTCCAGGTCGGAGGCCATATTGTTCTTCACCTGTTGGAGAGACGTCTTCTCTTTCCTCAGAGATCTGGACGGACAAAACCAAAACAGAGACTTTCTTTAGTGCTGTACACTACTTTAGACCAGAACCCTATATAGTGCACTACTTTAGACCAGAGCCCTATATGGTGCACTACTTTAGACCAGAACCCTATATAGTACACTACTTTAGACCAGAACCCTATATAGTACACTACTTTAGACCAGAACCCTATATGGTGCACTACTTTAGACCAGAACCCTATATGGTGCACTACTTTAGACCAGAACCCTATATGGTGCACTACTTTAGACCAGAACCCTATATAGTGCACTACTTTAGACCAGAGCCCTATATAGTACACTACTTTAGACCAGAACCCTATATGGTGCACTACTTTAGACCAGAACCCTATATAGTACACTACTTTAGACTAGAACCCTATATAGTACACTACTTTAGACCAGAACCCTATATGGTGCACTACTTTAGACCAGAACCCTATATGGTGCACTACTCTAGACCAGAACCCTATATGGTGCACTACTTTAGACCAGAACCCTATATAGTGCACTACTTTAGACCAGAACCCTATATAGTGCACTACTTTAGACCAGAACCCTATATAGTACACTACTTTAGACCAGAACCCTATTTGGTGCACTACTTTAGACCAGAACCCTATATGGTGCACTACTTTAGACCAGAACCCTATATAGTGCACTACTTTAGACCAGAACCCTATATAGTGCACTACTTTAGACCAGAACCCTATATAGTGCACTACTTTAGACCAGAACCCTATATGGTGCACTACTTTAGACCAGAACCCTATATAGTGCACTACTTTAGACCAGAACCCTATATAGTGCACTACTTTAGACCAGAACCCTATATAGTGCACTACTTTAGACCAGAACCCTATATAGTGCACTACTTTAGACCAGAACACTATATAGTGCACTACTTTAGACCAGAACCCTATATAGTGCACTACTTTAGACCCGAACCCTATATAGTGCACTACTTTAGACCAGGACCCTATATAGTGCACTACTTTAGACCAGAACCCTATATAGTGCACTACTTTGGACCAGAACCCTATATAGTGCACTACTTTAGACCAGAACCCTATATGGTGCACTACTTTAGACCAGAGTCCTATATAGTGCACTACTTTAGACCAGAACCCTTTATGGTGCACTACTTTAGACCAGAACCCTATATGGTGCACTACTTTAGACCAGAGTCCTATATAGTGCACTACCTTCCACCATGACCCTATATGGTGCACTACTTTAGACCAGAACCCTATATGGTGCACTACTTTAGACCAGAACCCTATATAATGCACTACTATAGACCAGAGCCCTATAGAACCCTATTCCCTATATAGTGCACTACTTTAGACCAGAGCCCCATAGAACCCTATTCCCTATATAGTGCACTACTTTAGACCAGAACCCTATAGCCTGGTTCCTCTCTAGGTTTCTTCCTAGGTTTTGGCCTTTCTAGGGAGTTTTTCCTAGCCACCGTGCTTCTACACCTGCATTGCTTGCTGTTTTGGGGGGGTTTTAGGCTGGGCTTCTGTACAGCACTTCGAGATATTAGCTGATGTACGAAGGGCTATATAAAAAAATAAACTTGATTGAAAATAAACTTGATATATAGTGCACTACTTTAGACCAGAGCCCTATATAGTGCACTACTTTAGACCAGAGCCCTATATAGTGCACTACTTTAGACCAGAGCCCTATATAATGCACTACTTTCTACTGGGACGGGAGAAGGACAGGACCTGGGACGGGAGAAGGACAGGACCTGGGACGGGAGAAGGACAGGACCTGGGACGAGAGAAGGACAGGACCTGGGACGGGAGAAGGACAGGACCTGGGACGGGAGAAGGACAGGACCTGGGACGGGAGAAGGACAGGACCTGGGACGGGAGAAGGACAGGACCTGGGACGAGAGAAGGACAGGACCTGGGACGAGAGAAGGACAGGACCTGGGACGGGAGAAGGACAGGACCTGGGACGAGAGAAGGACAGGACCTGGGACGGGAGAAGGACAGGACCTGGGACGGGAGAAGGACCGGACCTGGGACGGGAGAAGGACCGGACCTGGGACGAGAGAAGGACAGGCCCTGGGACGGGAGAAGGACAGGACCTGGGACGGGAGAAGGACAGGACCTGGGACGGGAGAAGGACCTGGGACGAGAGAAGGACCTGGGACGAGAGAAGGACAGGACCTGGGACGAGAGAAGGACAGGACCTGGGACGGGAGAAGGACAGGACCTGGGACGAGAGAAGGACAGGACCTGGGACGAGAGAAGGACCTGGGACGAGAGAAGGACAGGACCTGGGACGGGAGAAGGACAGGACCTGGGACGGGAGAAGGACAGGACCTGGGACGAGCGAAGGACAGGACTTGGGACGGGAGAAGGACAGGACCTGGGACGGGAGAAGGACAGGACCTGGGACGAGCGAAGGACAGGACCTGGGACGGGAGAAGGACCTGGGACGGGAGAAGGACAGGACCTGGGATGAGAGAAGGACAGGACCTGGGACGAGAGAAGGACAGGACCTGGGACGGGAGAAGGACAGGACCTGGGACGAGAGAAGGACAGGACCTGGGACGGGAGAAGGACAGGACCTGGGACGGGAGAAGGACAGGACCTGGGACGGGAGAAGGACAGGACCTGGGACGAGAGAAGGACAGGACCTGGGACGGGAGAAGGACAGGACCTGGGACGGGAGAAGGACAGGACCTGGGACGAGAGAAGGACAGGACCTGGGACGGGAGAAGAACAGGACCTGGGACGAGAGAAGGACCGGACCTGGGACGGGAGAAGGACAGGACCTGGGACGAGAGAAGGACAGGCCCTGGGACGGGAGAAGGACAGGACCTGGGACGGGAGAAGGACCTGGGATGAGAGAAGGACCTGGGACGAGAGAAGGACAGGACCTGGGACGGGAGAAGTACAGGACCTGGGACGAGAGAAGGACAGGACCTGGGACGAGAGAAGGACCGGACCTGGGACGGGAGAAGGACAGGACCTGGGACGAGAGAAGGACCTGGGACGAGAGAAGGACAGGACCTGGGACGAGAGAAGGACCTGGGACGGGAGAAGGACCTGGGACGGGAGAAGGACCTGGGATGAGAGAAGGACCTGGGACGAGAGAAGGACAGGACCTGGGACGGGAGAAGTACAGGACCTGGGACGAGAGAAGGACAGGACCTGGGACGGGAGAAGGACCGACCTGGGACGGGAGAAGGACAGGACCTGGGACGAGAGAAGGACAGGACCTGGGACGGGAGAAGGACAGGACCTGGGACGGGAGAAGGACAGGACCTGGGACGGGAGAAGGACAGGACCTGGGACGGGAGAAGGACAGGACCTGGAACGAGAGAAGGACAGGACCTGGGACGAGAGAAGGACAGGACCTGGGACGGGAGAAGGACAGGACCTGGGACGGGAGAAGGACAGGACCTGGGACGGGAGAAGGACAGGACCTGGGACGAGAGAAGGACAGGACCTGGGACGGGAGAAGAACAGGACCTGGGACGAGAGAAGGACCGGACCTGGGACGGGAGAAGGACAGGACCTGGGACGAGAGAAGGACAGGCCCTGGGACGGGAGAAGGACAGGACCTGGGACGGGAGAAGGACCTGGGATGAGAGAAGGACCTGGGACGAGAGAAGGACAGGACCTGGGACGGGAGAAGTACAGGACCTGGGACGAGAGAAGGACCTGGGACGAGAGAAGGACAGGACCTGGGACGAGAGAAGGACCTGGGACGGGAGAAGGACAGGACCTGGGACGAGAGAAGGACCTGGGACGAGAGAAGGACAGGACCTGGGACGAGAGAAGGACAGGACCTGGGACGGGAGAAGGACAGGACCTGGGACGGGAGAAGGACAGGACCTGGGACGGGAGAAGGACAGGACCTGGGACGAGAGAAGGACCTGGGACGGGAGAAGGACAGGACCTGGGACGAGAGAAGGACCTGGGACGAGAGAAGGACAGGACCTGGGACGAGAGAAGGACAGGACCTGGGACGGGAGAAGGACAGGACCTGGGACGGGAGAAGGACAGGACCTGGGACGGGAGAAGGACCTGGGACGAGAGAAGGACCTGGGACGAGAGAAGGACCTGGGACGAGAGAAGGACAGGGGGAAGACTGAAAGGCGGAGACAGTGGTGTGTGTACCTGGTGTCCTCCTCCAGCTGTGTGATGCGTTCTCTGAGGGACAGTATCTGTGTGTCTCTCTGTCTCACCGTGTCGATCAGGTACCTGTAGGGCTGCTGGGCCTGCTGTAGGAGATGGTTAGCTGTTTCCAGCTAGGAGAGAGAGAGAGAGACACACACACACACACACACACACACACACACACACACACACACACACACACACACACACACACACACACACACACACACACACACACACTTGTTTAACCCGTTTGTTGATTCATGCTACAGTCACTGACTTGGCCTTTGATTGGGAGAGTCCTCCAAAATAAACACACCTTTCAGGTGGAATATATGTCATGTTGGCAACCTTTCCAACACGATGTTGAACACTGAGACAGGAAGGAGTGGTTAGGAGTCTATACTACTACACTGTGTGGGTTAGGAGTCTATACTACTACACTGTGTGGGTTAGGAGTCTATACTACTACACTGTGTGGGTTAGGAGTCTATACTACTACACTGTGTGGGTTAGGAGTCTATACTACTACACTGTGTGGGTTAGGAGTCTATACTACTACACTGTGTGGGTTAGGAGTCTATACTACTACTACCCTGTGTGGGTTAGGAGTCTATACTACTACACTGTGTGGGTTAGGAGTCTATACTACTACACTGTGTGGGTTAGGAGTCTATACTACTACTACACTGTGTGGGTTAGGAGTCTGTACTACTACACTGTGTGGGTTAGGAGTCTATACTATTACACTGTGTGGGTTAGGAGTCTATACTACTACACTGTGTGGGTTAGGAGTCTATACTACTACTACCCTGTGTGGGTTAGGAGTCTATACTACTACACTGTGTGGGTTAGGAGTCTGTACTACTACACTGTGTGGGTTAGGAGTCTGTACTACTACTACACTGTGTGGGTTAGGAGTCTATACTACTACTACACTGTGTGGGTTAGGAGTCTGTACTACTACACTGTGTGGGTTAGGAGTCTGTACTACTACACTGTGTGGGTTAGGAGTCTATACTACTACACTGTGTGGGTTAGGAGTCTATACTACTACACTGTGTGGGTTAGGAGTCTATACTACTACTACACTGTGTGGGTTAGGAGTCTATACTACTACACTGTGTGGGTTAGGAGTCTATACTACTACACTATGTGGGTTGGGAGTCTATACTACTACACTGTGTGGGTTAGGAGTCTATACTACTACACTGTGTGGGTTAGGAGTCTATACTACTACACTGTGTGGGTTAGGAGTCTATACTACTACACTGTGTGGGTTAGGAGTCTATACTACTACTACCCTGTGTGGGTTAGGAGTCTGTACTACTACACTGTGTGGGTTAGGAGTCTATACTACTACACTGTGTGGGTTAGGAGTCTATACTACTACACTGTGACAGGAAGGAGTGGTTAGGACAGTGTTGGTGAGACCTCACTAGTTAGTTAGGAGTCTATACTACTACACTGTGTGGGTTAGGAGTCTATACTACTACACTGTGTGGGTTAGGAGTCTATACTACTACACTGTGACAGGAAGGAGTGGTTAGGATAGTGTTGGTGAGACCTCACTAGTTAGTTAGGAGTCTATACTACTACACTGTGTGGGTTAGGAGTCTATACTACTACACTGTGTGGATTAGGAGTCTATACCACTACTACACTGTGTGGGTTAGGAGTCTATACTACTACACTGTGTGGGTTAGGAGTCTATACTACTACTACACTGTGTGGGTTAGGAGTCTATACTACTACTACAGTGTGTGGGTTAGGAGTCTATACTACTACTACAGTGTGTGGGTTAGGAGTCTATACTACTACACTGTGTGGGTTAGGAGTCTATACTACTACACTGTGTGGGTTAGGAGTCTATACTACTACACTGTGTGGGTTAGGAGTCTATACTACTACACTGTGTGGGTTAGGAGTCTATACTACTACACTGTGTGGGTTAGGAGTCTATACTACTACTACACTGTGTGGGTTAGGAGTCTATACTACTACTACACTGTGTGGGTTAGGAGTCTGTACTACTACACTGTGTGGGTTAGGAGTCTATACTACTACACTGTGTGGGTTAGGAGTCTATACTACTACTACACTGTGTGGGTTAGGAGTCTATACTACTACTACACTGTGTGGGTTAGGAGTCTGTACTACTACTACACTGTGTGGGTTAGGAGTCTATACTACTACTACACCGTGTGGGTTAGGAGTCTATACTACTACTACACCGTGTGGGTTAGGAGTCTATACTACTACTACACTGTGTGGGTAAGGAGTCTATACTACTACTACACCGTGTGGGTTAGGAGTCTATACTACTACTACACTGTGTGGGTTAGGAGTCTATACTACTACTACACTGTGTGGGTTAGGAGTCTATACTACTACTACACCGTGTGGGTTAGGAGTCTATACTACTACTACACTGTGTGGGTTAGGAGTCTATACTACTACTACACCGTGTGGGTTAGGAGTCTATACTACTACTACACTGTGTGGGTAAGGAGTCTATAGTACTACACTGTGTGGGTTAGGAGTCTATACTACTACACTGTGTGGGTTAGGAGTCTATACTACTACACTGTGTGGGTTAGGAGTCTATACTACTACACTGTGTGGGTTAGGAGTCTCTACTACTACACTAACAGGAAGGAGTGGTTAGGATAGTGTTGGTGAGACCTCACTAGTTAGTTAGGAGTCTATACTACTACTACACTGTGTGGGTTAGGAGTCTATACTACTACTACACTGTGTGGGTTAGGAGTCTATACTACTACACTGTGTGGGTTAGGAGTCTATACTACTACTACACTGTGTGGGTTAGGAGTCACTACTACTACACTGTGTGGGTTAGGAGTCTGTACTACTACACTGTGTGGGTTAGGAGTCTGTACTACTACTACACTGTGGGTTAGGAGTCTATACTACTACTACTACACTGTGTGGGTTAGGAGTCTATACTACTACACTGTGAAAGGAAGGAGTGGTTAGGACAGTGTTGGTGAGACCTCACTAGTTAGTTAGGAGTCTATACTATTACACTGTGTGGGTTAGGAGTCTATACTACTACTACACTGTGTGGGTTAGGAGTCTATACTACTACACTGTGTGGGTTAGGAGTCTATACTACTACACTGTGTGGGTTAGGAGTCTATACTACCACTACACTGTGTGGGTTAGGAGTCTATACTACCACTACACTGTGTGGGTTAGGAGTCTATACTACCACTACACTGTGTGGGTTAGGAGTCTATACTACCACTACACTGTGTGGGTTAGGAGTCTATACTATTACACTGTGACAGGAAGGAGTGGTTAGGACAGTGTTGGTGAGACCTCACTAGTTAGTTAGGAGTCTATACTACTACACTGTGTGGGTTAGGAGTCTATACTACTACACTGTGTGGGTTAGGAGTCTATACTATTACACTGTGTGGGTAAGGAGTCTGTACTACTACACTGTGACAGGAAGGAGTGGTTAGGACAGTGTTGGTGAGACCTCACTAGTTAGTTAGGAGTCTATACTACTACACTGTGTGGGTTAGGAGTCTATACTACTACACTGTGTGGGTTAGGAGTCTATACTACTACTACACTGTTACCTCCTCAGAGACCTGTCCTGTGTGTTACCTCCTCAGAGACCTGTCCTGTGTGTTACCTCCTCAGAGACCTGTCCTGTGTGTTACCTCCTCAGAGACCTGTCCTGTGGGTTACCTCAGAGACCTGTCCTGTGTGTTACCTCCTCAGAGATCTGTCCTGTGGGTTACCTCAGAGACCTGTCCTGTGTGTTACCTCCTCAGAGACCTGTCCTGTGTGTTACCTCCTCAGAGACCTGTCCTGTGGGTTACCTCCTCAGAGACCTGTCCTGTGGGTTACCTCCTCAGAGACCTGTCCTGTGTGTTACCTCCTCAGAGATCTGTCCTGTGGGTTACCTCCTCAGAGACCTGTCCTGTGTGTTACCTCCTCAGAGACCTGTCCTGTGGGTTACCTCCTCAGAGACCTGTCCTGTGTGTTACCTCCTCAGAGACCTGTCCTGTGTGTTACCTCCTCAGAGACCTGTCCTGTGGGTTACCTCCTCAGAGATCTGTCCTGTGGGTTACCTCCTCAGAGACCTGTCCTGTGGGTTACCTCCTCAGAGACCTGTCCTGTGTGTTACCTCCTCAGAGACCTGTCCTGTGGGTTACCTCCTCAGAGATCTGTCCTGTGTGTTACCTCCTCAGAGATCTGTCCTGTGGGTTACCTCCTCAGAGACCTGTCCTGTGTGTTACCTCCTCAGAGACCTGTCCTGTGGGTTACCTCCTCAGAGATCTGTCCTGTGTGTTACCTCCTCAGAGACCTGTCCTGTGTGTTACCTCCTCAGAGACCTGTCCTGTGTGTTACCTCCTCAGAGACCTGTCCTGTGTGTTACCTCCTCAGAGACCTGTCCTGTGTGTTACCTCCTCAGAGACCTGTCCTGTGGGTTACCTCCTCAGAGACCTGTCCTGTGTGTTACCTCCTCAGAGACCTGTCCTGTGTGTTACCTCCTCAGAGACCTGTCCTGTGGGTTACCTCCTCAGAGACCTGTCCTGTGCGTTACCTCCTCAGAGACCTGTCCTGTGTGTTACCTCCTCAGAGACCTGTCCTGTGTGTTACCTCCTCAGAGATCTGTCCTGTGTGTTACCTCCTCAGAGATCTGTCCTGTGTGTTACCTCCTCAGAGACCTGTCCTGTGGGTTTACCTCCTCAGAGATCTGTCCTGTGGGTTACCTCCTCAGAGACCTGTCCTGTGTGTTACCTCCTCAGAGACCTGTCCTGTGCGTTACCTCCTCAGAGATCTGTCCTGTGTGTTACCTCCTCAGAGACCTGTCCTGTGTGTTACCTCCTCAGAGACCTGTCCTGTGTGTTACCTCCTCAGAGACCTGTCCTGTGTGTTACCTCCTCAGAGACCTGTCCTGTGGGTTACCTCCTCAGAGACCTGTCCTGTGTGTTACCTCCTCAGAGATCTGTCCTGTGGGTTACCTCCTCAGAGAAGACCTGTCCTGTGGGTTTACCTCCTCAGAGATCTGTCCTGTGGGTTATCTCCTCAGAGACCTGTCCTGTGGGTTACCTCCTCAGAGACCTGTCCTGTGTGTTACCTCCTCAGAGATCTGTCCTGTGTGTTACCTCCTCAGAGACCTGTCCTGTGGGTTACCTCCTCAGAGACCTGTCCTGTGGGTTACCTCCTCAGAGACCTGTCCTGTGTGTTACCTCCTCAGAGACCTGTCCTGTGTGTTACCTCCTCAGAGACCTGTCCTGTGGGTTACCTCCTCAGAGACCTGTCCTGTGGGTTACCTCCTCAGAGACCTGTCCTATGGGTTACCTCCTCAGAGACCTGTCCTGTGGGTTACCTCCTCAGAGACCTGTCCTGTGGGTTACCTCCTCAGAGATCTGTCCTGTGTGTTACCTCCTCAGAGACCTGTCCTGTGGGTTACCTCCTCAGAGACCTGTCCTGTGTGTTACCTCCTCATAGACCTGTCCTGTGTGTTACCTCCTCAGAGATCTGTCCTGTGTGTTACCTCCTCAGAGACCTGTCCTGTGTGTTACCTCCTCAGAGACCTGTCCTGTGTGTTACCTCCTCAGAGATCTGTCCTGTGTGTTACCTCCTCAGAGACCTGTCCTGTGGGTTACCTCCTCAGAGACCTGTCCTGTGGGTTACCTCAGAGACCTGTCCTGTGTGTTACCTCCTCAGAGACCTGTCCTGTGGGTTTACCTCCTCAGAGACCTGTCCTGTGGGTTTACCTCCTCAGAGACCTGTCCTGTGGGTTACCTCCTCAGAGACCTGTCCTGTGTGTTACCTCCTCAGAGATCTGTCCTGTGTGTTACCTCCTCAGAGACCTGTCCTGTGGGTTTACCTCCTCAGAGATCTGTCCTGTGTGTTACCTCCTCAGAGACCTGTCCTGTGTGTTACCTCCTCAGAGATCTGTCCTGTGTGTTACCTCCTCAGAGACCTGTCCTGTGGGTTTACCTCCTCCGAGATCTGTCCTGTGTGTGAGTTGCACCTCTCCAGATCTCTCCTCAGCAGTGTATTCTGCTTCTCCAGCTGCAACAGTCTTCGGGCCAGATGGACACTGCAACACCCAAACACACATTAAATAAACTCTCAAACAGAAAACCAACCAATAAATATATATCCCAAATTGCAACCTATTCCCTATATAGTGCACTACTTTAGACCAGAGCCCTATAGAACCCTATTCCCTATATAGTGCACTACCTTAGACCAGGGCCCTATAGAACCCTATTCCCTATATAGTGCACTACTAGGCCCCATAGTGAATAAGAAGCCGTTAGGGATCCTTGTCAGATCAGATCTCACCTCTGCCTGAGTCGTCTCTTGGCGGTTGTGGGAACGTTGGCACCGTAACCGTAGGAGAACAGAACTCTTTCTGCTTCCTCCTCGTTATCAACTGACGAGAGACATCACCCCAAAAAATAAATGAACAGTTACATTTCAGAGCGGAAAATATTGTATCAGAGCTGTGTGTGTGTGTGTGTGTGTGTGTGTGTGTGTGTGTGTGTGTGTGTGTGTGTGTGTGTGTGTGTGTGTGTGTGTGTGTGTGTGTGTGTGTATCACTCTGCTGGTTCTGCAGTATATTTTATAGTCAGATAATCTGTAGTGTTGATGATACGACCTGTAATGCCAGTATTATTCTAACGTCGTGCCAACATGACTCTAGTATTATTCTAACGTCGTGGCAACATGACTCTAGTATTATTCTAACGTCGTGCCAACATGACTCTAGTATTATTCTAACGTCGTGCCAACATGACTCTAGTATTATTCTAACGTCGTGCCAACATGACTCTAGTATTATTCTAACGTCGTGCCAACATGACTAGTATTATTCTAACGTCGTGCCAACATGACTCTAGTATTATTCTAACGTCGTGCCAACATGACTAGTATTATTCTAACGTCGTGCCAACATGACTCTAGTATTATTCTAACGTCGTGCCAACATGACTCTAGTATTATTCTAACGTCGTGCCAACATGACTCTAGTATTATTCTAACGTCGTGCCAACGTGACTCTAGTATTATTCTAACGTCGTGCCAACATGACTCTAGTATTATTCTAACGTCGTGCCAACATGACTAGTATTATTCTAACGTCGTGCCAACATGACTCTAGTATTATTCTAACGTCGTGCCAACATGACTAGTATTATTCTAACGTCGTGCCAACATGACTCTAGTATTATTCTAACGTCGTGCCAACATGACTAGTATTATTCTAACGTCGTGCCAACATGACTAGTATTATTCTAACGTCGTGCCAACATGACTCTAGTATTATTCTAACGTCGTGCCAACATGACTCTAGTATTATTCTAACGTCGTGCCAACGTGACTCTAGTATTATTCTAACGTCGTGCCAACGTGACTCTAGTATTATTCTAACGTCGTGCCAACATGACTCTAGTATTATTCTAACGTCGTGCCAACGTGACTCTAGTATTATTCTAACGTCGTGCCAACATGACTAGTATTATTCTAACGTCGTGCCAACATGACTCTAGTATTATTCTAACGTCGTGCCAACATGACTCTAGTATTATTCTAACGTCGTGCCAACATGACTCTAGTATTATTCTAACGTCGTGCCAACATGACTCTAGTATTATTCTAACGTCGTGCCAACATGACTCTAGTATTATTCTAACGTCGTGCCAACATGACTCTAGTATTATTCTAACGTCGTGCCAACATGACTCTAGTATTATTCTAACGTCGTGCCAACATGACTCTAGTATTATTCTAACGTCGTGCCAACGTGACTCTAGTATTATTCTAACGTCGTGCCAACATGACTCTAGTATTATTCTAACGTCGTGCCAACATGACTCTAGTATTATTCTAACGTCGTGCCAACATGACTAGTATTATTCTAACGTCGTGCCAACATGACTCTAGTATTATTCTAACGTCGTGCCAACATGACTCTAGTATTATTCTAACGTCGTGCCAACATGACTAGTATTATTCTAACGTCGTGCCAACATGACTAGTATTATTCTAACGTCGTGCCAACATGACTAGTATTATTCTAACGTCGTGCCAACATGACTCTAGTATTATTCTAATGTCGTGCCAACATGACTCTAGTATTATTCTAACGTCGTGCCAACATGACTCTAGTATTATTCTAACGTCGTGCCAACATGACTAGTATTATTCTAACGTCGTGCCAACATGACTCTAGTATTATTCTAACGTCGTGCCAACATGACTAGTATTATTCTAACGTCGTGCCAACATGACTCTAGTATTATTCTAACGTCGTGCCAACATGACTAGTATTATTCTAACGTCGTGCCAACATGACTAGTATTATTCTAACGTCGTGCCAACGTGACTAGTATTATTCTAACGTCGTGCCAACATGACTAGTATTATTCTAACGTCGTGCCAACGTGACTCTAGTATTATTCTAACGTCGTGCCAACATGACTCTAGTATTATTCTAACGTCGTGCCAACATGACTCTAGTATTATTCTAACGTCGTGCCAACGTGACTCTAGTATTATTCTAACGTCGTGCCAACATGACTCTAGTATTATTCTAACGTCGTGCCAACATGACTCTAGTATTATTCTAACGTCGTGCCAACATGACTCTAGTATTATTCAAACGTCGTGCCAACGTGACTCTAGTATTATTCTAACGTCGTGCCAACATGACTCTAGTATTATTCTAACGTCGTGCCAACGTGACTCTAGTATTATTCTAACGTCGTGCCAACATGACTCTAGTATTATTCTAACGTCGTGCCAACATGACTCTAGTATTATTCTAACGTCGTGCCAACATGACTCTAGTATTATTCTAACGTCGTGCCAACATGACTCTAGTATTATTCTAACGTCGTGCCAACATGACTCTAGTATTATTCTAACGTCGTGCCAACATGACTAGTATTATTCTAACGTCGTGCCAACATGACTAGTATTATTCTAACGTCGTGCCAACATGACTCTAGTATTATTCTAACGTCGTGCCAACATGACTAGTATTATTCTAACGTCGTGCCAACATGACTCTAGTATTATTCTAACGTCGTGCCAACATGACTCTAGTATTATTCTAACGTCGTGCCAACATGACTCTAGTATTATTCTAACGTCGTGCCAACATGACTAGTATTATTCTAACGTCGTGCCAACATGACTAGTATTATTCTAACGTCGTGCCAACATGACTAGTGTTATTCTAACGTCGTGCCAACATGACTAGTATTATTCTAACGTCGTGCCAACATGACTAGTATTATTCTAACGTCGTGCCAACATGACTAGTATTATTCTAACGTCGTGCCAACATGACTAGTATTATTCTAACGTCGTGCCAACATGACTAGTATTATTCTAACGTCGTGCCAACATGACTCTAGTATTATTCTAACGTCGTGCCAACATGACTAGTATTATTCTAACGTCGTGCCAACATGACTAGTATTATTCTAACGTCGTGCCAACATGACTCTAGTATTATTCTAACGTCGTGCCAACATGACTCTAGTATTATTCTAACGTCGTGCCAACATGACTCTAGTATTATTCTAACGTCGTGCCAACATGACTCTAGTATTATTCTAACGTCGTGCCAACATGACTCTAGTATTATTCTAACGTCGTGCCAACGTGACTCTAGTATTATTCTAACGTCGTGCCAACATGACTCTAGTATTATTCTAACGTCGTGCCAACATGACTCTAGTATTATTCTAACGTCGTGCCAACATGACTCTAGTATTATTCTAACGTCGTGCCAACATGACTCTAGTATTATTCTAACGTCGTGCCAACATGACTCTAGTATTATTCTAACGTCGTGCCAACATGACTAGTATTATTCTAACGTCGTGCCAACATGACTCTAGTATTATTCTAACGTTGTGCCAACATGACTAGTATTATTCTAACGTCGTGCCAACATGACTAGTATTATTCTAACGTCGTGCCAACATGACTAGTATTATTCTAACGTCGTGCCAACATGACTAGTGTTATTCTAACGTCGTGCCAACATGACTAGTATTATTCTAACGTCGTGCCAACATGACTCTAGTATTATTCTAACGTTGTGCCAACATGACTAGTATTATTCTAACGTCGTGCCAACATGACTAGTATTATTCTAACGTCGTGCCAACATGACTAGTATTATTCTAACGTCGTGCCAACATGACTCTAGTATTATTCTAACGTCGTGCCAACATGACTAGTATTATTCTAACGTCGTGCCAACATGACTAGTATTATTCTAACGTCGTGCCAACATGACTCTAGTATTATTCTAACGTCGTGCCAACATGACTAGTATTATTCTAACGTCGTGCCAACTTGACTAGTATTATTCTAACGTCGTGCCAACATGACTCTAGTATTATTCTAACGTCGTGCCAACATGACTCTAGTATTATTCTAACGTCGTGCCAACGTGACTCTAGTATTATTCTAACGTCGTGCCAACGTGACTCTAGTATTATTCTAACGTCGTGCCAACATGACTCTAGTATTATTCTAACGTCGTGCCAACATGACTCTAGTATTATTCTAACGTCGTGCCAACATGACTCTAGTATTATTCTAACGTCGTGCCAACGTGACTCTAGTATTATTCTAACGTCGTGCCAACGTGACTCTAGTATTATTCTAACGTCGTGCCAACATGACTAGTATTATTCTAACGTCGTGCCAACATGACTAGTATTATTCTAACGTCGTGCCAACATGACTCTAGTATTATTCTAACGTCGTGCCAACATGACTCTAGTATTATTCTAACGTCGTGCCAACATGACTAGTATTATTCTAACGTCGTGCCAACATGACTCTAGTATTATTCTAACGTCGTGCCAACGTGACTCTAGTATTATTCTAACGTCGTGCCAACATGACTCTAGTATTATTCTAACGTCGTGCCAACATGACTAGTATTATTCTAACGTCGTGCCAACATGACTAGTATTATTCTAACGTCGTGCCAACATGACTAGTATTATTCTAACGTCGTGCCAACATGACTCTAGTATTATTCTAACGTCGTGCCAACATGACTCTAGTATTATTCTAACGTCGTGCCAACATGACTCTAGTATTATTCTAACGTCGTGCCAACATGACTAGTATTATTCTAACGTCGTGCCAACATGACTCTAGTATTATTCTAACGTCGTGCCAACATGACTCTAGTATTATTCTAACGTCGTGCCAACATGACTCTAGTATTATTCTAACGTCGTGCCAACATGACTAGTATTATTCTAACGTCGTGCCAACATGACTAGTATTATTCTAACGTCGTGCCAACGTGACTAGTATTATTCTAACGTCGTGCCAACATGACTAGTATTATTCTAACGTCGTGCCAACGTGACTCTAGTATTATTCTAACGTCGTGCCAACATGACTCTAGTATTATTCTAACGTCGTGCCAACATGACTAGTATTATTCTAACGTCGTGCCAACATGACTCTAGTATTATTCTAACGTCGTGCCAACATGACTCTAGTATTATTCTAACGTCGTGCCAACATGACTCTAGTATTATTCTAACGTCGTGCCAACATGACTCTAGTATTATTCTAACGTCGTGCCAACATGACTCTAGTATTATTCTAACGTCGTGCCAACATGACTCTAGTATTATTCTAACGTCGTGCCAACATGACTCTAGTATTATTCTAACGTCGTGCCAACATGACTCTAGTATTATTCTAACGTCGTGCCAACATGACTAGTATTATTCTAACGTCGTGCCAACATGACTCTAGTATTATTCTAACGTCGTGCCAACATGACTAGTATTATTCTAACGTCGTGCCAACATGACTCTAGTATTATTCTAACGTCGTGCCAACATGACTCTAGTATTATTCTAACGTCGTGCCAACATGACTCTAGTATTATTCTAACGTCGTGCCAACATGACTAGTATTATTCTAACGTCGTGCCAACATGACTAGTATTATTCTAACGTCGTGCCAACATGACTAGTATTATTCTAACGTCGTGCCAACATGACTAGTATTATTCTAACGTCGTGCCAACATGACTAGTATTATTCTAACGTCGTGCCAACATGACTAGTATTATTCTAACGTCGTGCCAACATGACTAGTATTATTCTAACGTCGTGCCAACATGACTAGTATTATTCTAACGTCGTGCCAACATGACTCTAGTATTATTCTAACGTCGTGCCAACATGACTAGTATTATTCTAACGTCGTGCCAACATGACTAGTATTATTCTAACGTCGTGCCAACATGACTCTAGTATTATTCTAACGTCGTGCCAACATGACTCTAGTATTATTCTAACGTCGTGCCAACATGACTCTAGTATTATTCTAACGTCGTGCCAACATGACTCTAGTATTATTCTAACGTCGTGCCAACATGACTCTAGTATTATTCTAACGTCGTGCCAACATGACTCTAGTATTATTCTAACGTCGTGCCAACGTGACTCTAGTATTATTCTAACGTCGTGCCAACATGACTCAAGTATTATTCTAACGTCGTGCCAACATGACTCTAGTATTATTCTAACGTCGTGCCAACATGACTCTAGTATTATTCTAACGTCGTGCCAACATGACTCTAGTATTATTCTAACGTCGTGCCAACATGACTCTAGTATTATTCTAACGTCGTGCCAACATGACTAGTATTATTCTAACGTCGTGCCAACATGACTAGTATTATTCTAACGTCGTGCCAACATGACTCTAGTATTATTCTAACGTCGTGCCAACATGACTAGTATTATTCTAACGTCGTGCCAACATGACTAGTATTATTCTAACGTCGTGCCAACATGACTAGTATTATTCTAACGTCGTGCCAACATGACTCTAGTATTATTCTAACGTCGTGCCAACATGACTAGTATTATTCTAACGTCGTGCCAACATGACTAGTATTATTCTAACGTCGTGCCAACATGACTCTAGTATTATTCTAACGTCGTGCCAACATGACTAGTATTATTCTAACGTCGTGCCAACATGACTAGTATTATTCTAACGTCGTGCCAACATGACTCTAGTATTATTCTAACGTCGTGCCAACATGACTCTAGTATTATTCTAACGTCGTGCCAACATGACTCTAGTATTATTCTAACGTCGTGCCAACGTGACTCTAGTATTATTCTAACGTCGTGCCAACATGACTCTAGTATTATTCTAACGTCGTGCCAACATGACTCTAGTATTATTCTAACGTCGTGCCAACGTGACTCTAGTATTATTCTAACGTCGTGCCAACGTGACTCTAGTATTATTCTAACGTCGTGCCAACGTGACTCTAGTATTATTCTAACGTCGTGCCAACATGACTCTAGTATTATTCTAACGTCGTGCCAACGTGACTCTAGTATTATTCTAACGTCGTGCCAACATGACTAGTATTATTCTAACGTCGTGCCAACATGACTAGTATTATTCTAACGTCGTGCCAACATGACTCTAGTATTATTCTAACGTCGTGCCAACATGACTAGTATTATTCTAACGTCGTGCCAACATGACTCTAGTATTATTCTAACGTCGTGCCAACATGACTCTAGTATTATTCTAACGTCGTGCCAACGTGACTCTAGTATTATTCTAACGTCGTGCCAACGTGACTCTAGTATTATTCTAACGTCGTGCCAACATGACTCTAGTATTATTCTAACGTCGTGCCAACGTGACTAGTATTATTCTAACGTCGTGCCAACGTGACTAGTATTATTCTAACGTCGTGCCAACATGACTCTAGTATTATTCTAACGTCGTGCCAACGTGACTCTAGTATTATTCTAACGTCGTGCCAACATGACTCTAGTATTATTCTAACGTCGTGCCAACATGACTCTAGTATTATTCTAACGTCGTGCCAACATGACTCTAGTATTATTCTAACGTCGTGCCAACGTGACTCTAGTATTATTCTAACGTCGTGCCAACGTGACTCTAGTATTATTCTAACGTCGTGCCAACGTGACTCTAGTATTATTCTAACGTCGTGCCAACATGACTCTAGTATTATTCTAACGTCGTGCCAACGTGACTCTAGTATTATTCTAACGTCGTGCCAACATGACTAGTATTATTCTAACGTCGTGCCAACATGACTAGTATTATTCTAACGTCGTGCCAACATGACTCTAGTATTATTCTAACGTCGTGCCAACATGACTAGTATTATTCTAACGTCGTGCCAACATGACTCTAGTATTATTCTAACGTCGTGCCAACATGACTCTAGTATTATTCTAACGTCGTGCCAACGTGACTCTAGTATTATTCTAACGTCGTGCCAACGTGACTCTAGTATTATTCTAACGTCGTGCCAACATGACTCTAGTATTATTCTAACGTCGTGCCAACATGACTAGTATTATTCTAACGTCGTGCCAACGTGACTAGTATTATTCTAACGTCGTGCCAACATGACTCTAGTATTATTCTAACGTCGTGCCAACGTGACTCTAGTATTATTCTAACGTCGTGCCAACATGACTCTAGTATTATTCTAACGTCGTGCCAACGTGACTCTAGTATTATTCTAACGTCGTGCCAACATGACTCTAGTATTATTCTAACGTCGTGCCAACGTGACTCTAGTATTATTCTAACGTCGTGCCAACATGACTCTAGTATTATTCTAACGTCGTGCCAACATGACTCTAGTATTATTCTAACGTCGTGCCAACATGACTCTAGTATTATTCTAACGTCGTGCCAACATGACTAGTATTATTCTAACGTCGTGCCAACATGACTAGTATTATTCTAACGTCGTGCCAACATGACTAGTATTATTCTAACGTTGTGCCAACATGACTAGTATTATTCTAACGTCGTGCCAACATGACTCTAGTATTATTCTAACGTCGTGCCAACATGACTCTAGTATTATTCTAACGTCGTGCCAACATGACTCTAGTATTATTCTAACGTCGTGCCAACATGACTCTAGTATTATTCTAACGTCGTGCCAACATGACTAGTATTATTCTAACGTCGTGCCAACATGACTCTAGTATTATTCTAACGTCGTGCCAACATGACTAGTATTATTCTAACGTCGTGCCAACATGACTCTAGTATTATTCTAACGTCGTGCCAACATGACTCTAGTATTATTCTAACGTCGTGCCAACATGACTCTAGTATTATTCTAACGTCGTGCCAACATGACTAGTATTATTCTAACGTCGTGCCAACATGACTCTAGTATTATTCTAACGTCGTGCCAACATGACTAGTATTATTCTAACGTCGTGCCAACATGACTAGTATTATTCTAACGTCGTGCCAACATGACTAGTATTATTCTAACGTCGTGCCAACATGACTCTAGTATTATTCTAACGTCGTGCCAACATGACTAGTATTATTCTAACGTCGTGCCAACATGACTCTAGTATTATTCTAACGTCGTGCCAACATGACTCTAGTATTATTCTAACGTCGTGCCAACGTGACTCTAGTATTATTCTAACGTCGTGCCAACGTGACTCTAGTATTATTCTAACGTCGTGCCAACATGACTCTAGTATTATTCTAACGTCGTGCCAACGTGACTAGTATTATTCTAACGTCGTGCCAACGTGACTAGTATTATTCTAACGTCGTGCCAACATGACTCTAGTATTATTCTAACGTCGTGCCAACGTGACTCTAGTATTATTCTAACGTCGTGCCAACATGACTCTAGTATTATTCTAACGTCGTGCCAACATGACTCTAGTATTATTCTAACGTCGTGCCAACATGACTCTAGTATTATTCTAACGTCGTGCCAACGTGACTCTAGTATTATTCTAACGTCGTGCCAACGTGACTCTAGTATTATTCTAACGTCGTGCCAACGTGACTCTAGTATTATTCTAACGTCGTGCCAACATGACTCTAGTATTATTCTAACGTCGTGCCAACGTGACTCTAGTATTATTCTAACGTCGTGCCAACATGACTAGTATTATTCTAACGTCGTGCCAACATGACTAGTATTATTCTAACGTCGTGCCAACATGACTCTAGTATTATTCTAACGTCGTGCCAACATGACTAGTATTATTCTAACGTCGTGCCAACATGACTCTAGTATTATTCTAACGTCGTGCCAACATGACTCTAGTATTATTCTAACGTCGTGCCAACATGACTCTAGTATTATTCTAACGTCGTGCCAACGTGACTCTAGTATTATTCTAACGTCGTGCCAACATGACTCTAGTATTATTCTAACGTCGTGCCAACGTGACTCTAGTATTATTCTAACGTCGTGCCAACATGACTCTAGTATTATTCTAACGTCGTGCCAACATGACTAGTATTATTCTAACGTCGTGCCAACGTGACTAGTATTATTCTAACGTCGTGCCAACATGACTCTAGTATTATTCTAACGTCGTGCCAACGTGACTCTAGTATTATTCTAACGTCGTGCCAACATGACTCTAGTATTATTCTAACGTCGTGCCAACGTGACTCTAGTATTATTCTAACGTCGTGCCAACATGACTCTAGTATTATTCTAACGTCGTGCCAACGTGACTCTAGTATTATTCTAACGTCGTGCCAACATGACTCTAGTATTATTCTAACGTCGTGCCAACGTGACTCTAGTATTATTCTAACGTCGTGCCAACATGACTCTAGTATTATTCTAACGTCGTGCCAACGTGACTCTAGTATTATTCTAACGTCGTGCCAACATGACTCTAGTATTATTCTAACGTCGTGCCAACATGACTCTAGTATTATTCTAACGTCGTGCCAACATGACTCTAGTATTATTCTAACGTCGTGCCAACATGACTCTAGTATTATTCTAACGTCGTGCCAACATGACTAGTATTATTCTAACGTCGTGCCAACATGACTAGTATTATTCTAACGTCGTGCCAACATGACTCTAGTATTATTCTAACGTCGTGCCAACATGACTAGTATTATTCTAACGTCGTGCCAACATGACTAGTATTATTCTAACGTCGTGCCAACATGACTAGTATTATTCTAACGTTGTGCCAACATGACTAGTATTATTCTAACGTCGTGCCAACATGACTCTAGTATTATTCTAACGTCGTGCCAACATGACTCTAGTATTATTCTAACGTCGTGCCAACATGACTCTAGTATTATTCTAACGTCGTGCCAACATGACTCTAGTATTATTCTAACGTCGTGCCAACGTGACTCTAGTATTATTCTAACGTCGTGCCAACATGACTAGTATTATTCTAACGTCGTGCCAACATGACTCTAGTATTATTCTAACGTCGTGCCAACATGACTCTAGTATTATTCTAACGTCGTGCCAACGTGACTCTAGTATTATTCTAACGTCGTGCCAACATGACTAGTATTATTCTAACGTCGTGCCAACGTGACTCTAGTATTATTCTAACGTCGTGCCAACATGACTAGTATTATTCTAACGTCGTGCCAACATGACTAGTATTATTCTAACGTCGTGCCAACATGACTCTAGTATTATTCTAACGTCGTGCCAACATGACTAGTATTATTCTAACGTCGTGCCAACATGACTAGTATTATTCTAACGTCGTGCCAACATGACTCTAGTATTATTCTAACGTCGTGCCAACATGACTAGTATTATTCTAACGTCGTGCCAACATGACTAGTATTATTCTAACGTCGTGCCAACATGACTAGTATTATTCTAACGTCGTGCCAACATGACTAGTATTATTCTAACGTCGTGCCAACATGACTAGTATTATTCTAACGTCGTGCCAACATGACTAGTATTATTCTAACGTCGTGCCAACATGACTCTAGTATTATTCTAACGTCGTGCCAACATGACTAGTATTATTCTAACGTCGTGCCAACATGACTCTAGTATTATTCTAACGTCGTGCCAACGTGACTCTAGTATTATTCTAACGTCGTGCCAACATGACTCTAGTATTATTCTAACGTCGTGCCAACGTGACTCTAGTATTATTCTAACGTCGTGCCAACATGACTCTAGTATTATTCTAACGTCGTGCCAACATGACTCTAGTATTATTCTAACGTCGTGCCAACATGACTCTAGTATTATTCTAACGTCGTGCCAACATGACTAGTATTATTCTAACGTCGTGCCAACATGACTCTAGTATTATTCTAACGTCGTGCCAACGTGACTCTAGTATTATTCTAACGTCGTGCCAACATGACTCTAGTATTATTCTAACGTCGTGCCAACATGACTCTAGTATTATTCTAACGTCGTGCCAACATGACTAGTATTATTCTAACGTCGTGCCAACATGACTCTAGTATTATTCTAACGTCGTGCCAACATGACTAGTATTATTCTAACGTCGTGCCAACGTGACTCTAGTATTATTCTAACGTCGTGCCAACATGACTAGTATTATTCTAACGTCGTGCCAACATGACTAGTATTATTCTAACGTCGTGCCAACATGACTCTAGTATTATTCTAACGTCGTGCCAACATGACTAGTATTATTCTAACGTCGTGCCAACGTGACTCTAGTATTATTCTAACGTCGTGCCAACGTGACTCTAGTATTATTCTAACGTCGTGCCAACATGACTCTAGTATTATTCTAACATCGTGCCAACATGACTCTAGTATTATTCTAACGTCGTGCCAACATGACTCTAGTATTATTCTAACATCGTGCCAACATGACTAGTATTATTCTAACGTCGTGCCAACGTGACTCTAGTATTATTCTAACGTCGTGCCAACGTGACTATCCTAACGTTGTGAGGACATTACTTTCAGCAGCCTGCATGGTGACGTCGTCCAGCTCCTGCTCCAGTTTCTCGTAGGTCTGTAGTCTGGCCTGGTGCTCAGCATTCTGGGCCTGGAGTTCCGTTATCTGCTTCTCTGAGGCCGTCTGCAGCCTGTACAACTCCTTGGTCATGACCTGATGGAAGACAAGGGGCAGTTAGCTCTGGTCCAGGGCTCACCTGATGGAAGACAAGGGGCAGTTAGCTCTGGTCCAGGGTTCAGCAAGCCCTGGCCCTCCTATCAGGAGGTTCTAACAACAAGTTCAGCCTGCTCTGTGGGCGTCCTATCAGGAGGTTCTAACAACAAGTTCAGCCTGCTCTGTGGGCGTCCTATCAGGAGGTTCTAACAACACGTTCAGCCTGCTCTGTGGGCGTCCTATCAGGAGGTTCTAACAACAGGTTCAGCCTGCTCTGTGGGCGTCCTATCAGGAGGTTCTAACAACAGGTTCAGCCTGCTCTGTGGGCGTCCTATCAGGAGGTTCTAACAACAGGTTCAGCCTGCTCTGTGGGCGTCCTATCAGGAGGTTCTAACAACCAGTTCAGCCTGCTCTGTGGGCGTCCTATCAGGAGGTTCTAACAACCAGTTCAGCCTGCTCTGTGGGCGTCCTATCAGGAGGTTCTAACAACCAGTTCAGCCTGCTCTGTGGGCGTCCTATCAGGCCCTGGTCTAAAGTAGTGCACTATAATAGGGAATAGGGTTCTATAGGGTCCTGGTCTAAAGTAGTGCACTATATAGGGAATAGGGTTCTGGTCTAAAGTAGTGCACTATATAGGGAATAGGGTTCCATAGGGCCCTGGTCTAAAGTAGTGCACTATAATAGGGAATAGGGTTCTATAGGGTCCTGGTCTAAAGTAGTGCACTATATAGGGAATAGGGTTCTGGTCTAAAGTAGTGCACTATATAGGGAATAGGGTTCTATAGGGCCCTGGTCTAAAGTAGTGCACTATATATAGGGAATAGGGTTCTATAGGGCTCTGGTCTAAAGTAGTGCACTATATAGGGAATAGGGCACCATTTGGGACCCCTACCTCTAGCTTCTTCTGGTGTTTCTCTGTCTCCATCTGACACCGTCCCAGGTTCCTGGCCGTCTCCTCCTGCACCATCTGAGAGCGCTCCGCCTCAAAGCTCTTCAGCTTCACCTGGTTCAGGAGCTCTGCCACCCGGCTGTCCGTCCCCACCTGGACCCCACGGAACCTGGGGACACAGTTATATATATTTAACCTGGGGACACACAGTTATATATATTTAACCTGGACCCCACGGAACCTGGGGACACAGTTATATATATTTAACCTGGGGACACACAGTTATATATATTTAACCTGGGGACACACAGTTATATATATTTAACCTGGACCCCACGGACCCTGGGGACACAGTTATATATATTTAACCTGGGGACACAGTTATATATATTTAACCTGGGGACACACAGTTATATATATTTAACCTAGGCCCCACGGAACCTGGGGACACAGTTATATATATTTAACCTGGGGACACAGTTATATATATTTAACCTGGGGACACACAGTTATATATATTTAACCTGGGGACACACAGTTATATATATTTAACCTGGGGACACACAGTTATATATATTTAACCTGGGGACACACAGATATATATATTTAACCTGGGGACACACAGTTATATATTTTTAACCTGGGGACACAGTTATATATATTTAACCTGGACCCCACGGAACCTGGGGACACAGTTATATATATTCAACCTGGGGACACACAGTTATATATATTTAACCTGGGGACACACAGTTATATATATTTAACCTGGGGACACACAGTTATATATATTTAACCTGGGGACACACAGTTATATATATTTAACCTGGACTACCAAATACGAATTGAGTGTATGTAAACTTCTGACCCACTGGGTATGTGATGAAATAAATAAAAGCTGAAATAAATCATTCTCTCTACTATTATTCTGACATTTCACATTCTTAAAATAAAGTGGTGATCCTAACTGACCTAAGACCGGGATTTTTTACTAGGATTAAAATGTCAGGAATTGTGGAAAAACTGAGTTTAAATGTATTTGGCTAAGGTGTATGTAAACTTCCAACTTCAACTGTATAAACTGTTGTTTCTCAATCAGACTGGCAGTTTGTATTTGTATTCAGTTTGAGGTTTTCACTGACGCAGAGAGACTAGCTGGGGTGGGGAGTCACCAGTTTACGGTTTTACTCATGAGTTTCTGGTGGCCGCATAGACAAGTCCGGACAGGGCATATGGCACGGCATGGCACCTCTCACACGGGCTCACACACACTCTCACTACACACTCTCACTACACACTTCAGGGTTTCCGTTAGCCCACATCTAATTAGCGCTGGCAAATTACCTGGTAGAAGAAAAAAAAAAAAATCAAATAGCAAAATAATGATGTTTAATGTTTAAACTGATGAAATTACCTACTACATTTTAGTAATTTACTGGGCATTCGGAAAGTATTCAGTCCCCTGGACTTTTTCCACATTTTGTTACGTTAGACTTTTCCCCCTCAATCTACCCATAATACCCCGTAATGATAAAGCAAGAACATGTGTTTAGACATTTTTTGCAATTTTTTATTTAATTTTAAATATCACATTTACATAAATTTTGGGACCTTTTATTCAGTACTTTGTTGAACTAACTTTGGCAGCGATTACAGCCTCGAGTCTTCTTGGGTATGACGCTACAAGCTTGGCACAGCTGTATTTGGGGAGTTTCTCCACTTCTTCTCTGCAGATCCTCTCAAGCTCTGTCTGGTTGGATGGGGAGCGTTGCTGTACAGCTATTTTCAGGTTTTTCCAGAGATGTTCAATCGGGTTCAAGTCTGGTCTCTGGCTAGGCCACTCAAGGACATTCAGAAACTTGTCCCGAAGCCACTCCTGCGTTGTCTTGGCTGTGTGCTTAGGGTCGTTGTCCTGTTGGAAGGTGAACCTTCGACCCAGTCTGAGGTCCTGAGCGCTCTGGAGCAGGTTTCCATCAAGGATATCTCTGTACTTTACTCCGTTCACCTTTGCCTCGATCCTGACTAGTCTCCCAGTCCCTGCCGCTGAAAAACATCCCCCTCAACATGATGCTGCCACAACCACCATGATTCACCGTAGGGATGGTGCCAGGTTTCCTCCAGGCGTGACGTTTGGCATTCAGGACAAAGAGTTTAATCTTGGTTTCATCAGACCAGAGAATCTTGTTTCTCATGAACTGAGAGTCCTTTAGATGCCTTTAGGCAAACTCTAAGCGGGCTGTCATGTGCCTTTTACTGAGGATTGGCTTCTGTCTGGCCACTCGACCACAAAGGCCCTGATTGGAGAGCTGCATAGATGGTCTTGGTGGTTCCAAACTTCTTCCATTTAAAAACGATGGCGGCCACGGTGTTCTTTGGGACATTCAATGCTGCAGAACATGTTTTGGTACCCTTCCCCAGACCTGTGCCTCGACACAATCCTGTCTCGGAGCTCTACGGACAATTCCTTCGACCTCATGGCTTGGTTTTTGCTCTGACAACTGTGGGACCTTTATATAGACAGGTGTGTGCCTTTCCAAATCATGTCCAATCAATTTAATTTACCACAGGTGGACTCCAATCAAGTTGTAGTAACATCTCAAGGATGATCAATGGAAACAGGATGCATCTGAGCACAAAAGGTGAATGCACCAATTTGTAAGTCGCTCTGGATAAGAGCGTCTGCTAAATGACTTAAATGTAAATGTAAATGTAAATTTCAAGTCTCATAGCAAAAGGTCTGAATAATTATGAAAATAATCTGTTTTTAATTTTAGGTTTTTAAAATGTCTAAAACCCTGTTTCCGCTTTGTCAATATGGGGTATTGTGATGTCACTATGGGGTATTGTGATGTCACTATGGGGTATTGTGATGTCACTATGGGGTATAGTGTGTAGATTGATGAGTAATAAAAAATGTATTGAATCAATTTTAGAATTAGACTGTACAGTAAACAAAAGGTGCAGAACAAAGTCGAGGAGTCTGAATACTTTCCGAAGGCGCTGTAGCAGACTTACAGGAGCTATTAGGGTTAAGTGCCTTGCTCAAGGGCACACTGGCAGATGTTTTACGGGGTGGCAACCAGTGGCATTTCTCTAGTGTTACTGTAACACGGTAATAAACCATTGTGTCTGTCCACCAAGCCTTTCTCTAGTGTTACTGTAACACGGTAATAAACCATTGTGTCTGTCCACCAAGCCTTTCTCTAGTGTTACTGTAACACGGTAATAAACCACTGCGTCTGTAACAATTAAGCCATAATGTCGAACTACCATAGAAGAAGTCTGTCTGTTTGTGGCAGAGTGAAAAGACAGCATCATTATTGGCAGGTGAATAATGCAGGTGTTGGCCTGCGGGGAAGGAGAATACTTCCACTGAAAACCACATCACTGTTGCTTAATACACTGGAATTAGAGACCCAGTATATAATGTGTTCTGTTGGGGGTTCTGGAACCACTGGCATTAGAGACCCAGTATATAATGTGTTCTGTTGGGGGTTCTGGAACCACTGGCATTAGAGACCCAGCATATAATGTGTTCTGTTGGGGGCTCTGGAGGACTGGAACCACTGACATTAGAGACCCAGTATATAATGTGTTCTGTTAGGGGTTCTGGAGGACTGGAACCACTGACATTAGAGACCCAGTATATAATGTGTTCTGTTAGGGATTCCGGAGGACTGGAACCACTGGCATTAGAGACCCAGTATATAATGTGTTCTGTTAGGGGTTATGGAACCACTGGCATTAGAGACCCAGTATATAATGTGTTCTGTTGGGGGTTTTGGAGGACTGGAACCACTGGCATTAGAGACCCAGTATATAATGTGTTCTGTTGGGGGTTCTGGAACCACTGGCATTAGAGACCCAATATATAATGTGTTCTGTTGGGGGTTCTGGAGGACTGGAACCACTGACATTAGAGACCCAGTATATAATGTGTTCTGTTGGGGGTTCTGGAACCACTGACATTAGAGACCCAGTATATAATGTGTTCTGTTGGGGGTTCTGGAACCTCTAGCATTAGAGACCCAGTATATAATGTGTTCTGTTAGGGGTTCTGGAGGACTGGAACCACTGACATTAGAGACCAAGTATATAATGTGTTCTGTTAGGGGTTCTGGAGGACTGGAACCACTGGCATTAGAGACCCAGTATATAATGTGTTCTGTTAGGGGTTCCGGAGGACTGGAACCACTGACATTAGAGACCAAGTATATAATGTGTTCTGTTGGGGGTTCTGGAGGACTGGAACCACTGGCATTAGAGACCCAGTATATAATGTGTTCTGTTAGGGGTTCCGGAGGACTGGAACCACTGACATTAGAGACCAAGTATATAATGTGTTCTGTTGGGGGTTCTGGAGGACTGGAACCACTGGCATTAGAGACCCAGTATATAATGTGTTCTGTTGGGGGTTCTGGAACCACTGGCATTAGAGACCCAGTATATAATGTGTTCTGTTGGGGGTTCTGGAACCACTGGCATTAGAGACCCAGTATATAATGTGTTCTGTTGGGGTTTTTGGAGGACTGGAACCACTGGCATTAGAGACCCAGTATATAATGTGTTCTGTTAGGGGTTCTGGAGGTCTGGAACCACTGGCATTAGAGACCCAGTATATAATGTGTTCTGTTGGGGGTTCTGGAACCACTGGCATTAGAGACCCAGTATATAATGTGTTCTGTTGGGGGTTCTGGAACCACTGGCATTAGAGACCCAGTATATAATGTGTTCTGTTGGGGTTTTTGGAGGACTGGAACCACTGGCATTAGAGACCCAGTATATAATGTGTTCTGTTAGGGGTTCTGGAGGTCTGGAACCACTGGCATTAGAGACCCAGTATATAATGTGTTCTGTTGGGCGTTCTAGAACCACTGACATTAGAGACCCAGTATATAATGTGTTCTGTTAGGGGTTCTGGAGGACTGGAACCACTGACATTAGAGACCCAGTATATAATGTGTTCTGTTAGGGGTTCTGGAGGACTGGAACCACTGACATTAGAGACCCAGTATATAATGTGTTCTGTTAGGGGTTCTGGAACCACTGACATTAGAGACCCAGTATATAATGTGTTCTGTTGGGGGTTCTAGAACCACTGACATTAGAGACCAGTATATAATGTGTTCTGTTGGGGGTTCTAGAACCACTGACATTAGAGACCCAGTATATAATGTGTTCTGTTGGGGGTCTGGAACCACTGACATTAGAGACCCAGTATATAATGTGTTCTGTTGGGGGTTCTGGAACCACTGACATTAGAGACCCAGTATATAATGTGTTCTGTTGGGGGTTCTGGAGGACTGGAACCACTGACATTAGAGACCCAGTATATAATGTGTTCTGTTAGGGGTTCTGGAACCACAGACATTAGAGACCCAGTATATAATGTGTTCTGTTAGGGGTTATGGAACCACTGGCATTAGAGACCCAGTATATAATGTGTTCTGTTAGGGGTTCTGGAGGACTGGAACCACTGGCATTAGAGACCCAGTATATAATGTGTTCTGTTAGGGGTTATGGAACCACTGGCATTAGAGACCCAGTATATAATGTGTTCTGTTAGGGGTTCTGGAACCACTGGCATTAGAGACCCAGTATATAATGTGTTCTGTTAGGGGTTCTGGAGGACTGGAACCACTGACATTAGAGACCCAGTATATAATGTGTTCTGTTGGGGGTTCTGGAGGACTGGAACCACTGACATTAGAGACCCAGTATATAATGTGTTCTGTTGGGGGTTCTGGAACCACTGACATTAGAGACCCAGTATATAATGTGTTCTGTTGGGGGTTCTGGAACCACAGACATTAGAGACCCAGTATATAATGTGTTCTGTTGGGGGTTCTGGAACCACTGACATTAGAGACCCAGTATATAATGTGTTCTGTTGGGGGTTCTAGAACCACTGACATTAGAGACCCAGTATATAATGTGTTCTGTTAGGGGTTCTGGAGGACTGGAACCACTGGCATTAGAGACCCAGTATATAATGTGTTCTGTTAGGGGTTCTGGAGGACTGGAACCACTGACATTAGAGACCCAGTATATAATGTGTTCTGTTAGGGATTCCGGAGGACTGGAACCACTGGCATTAGAGACCCAGTATATAATGTGTTCTGTTAGGGGTTATGGAACCACTGGCATTAGAGACCCAGTATATAATGTGTTCTGTTGGGGGTTTTGGAGGACTGGAACCACTGGCATTAGAGACCCAGTATATAATGTGTTCTGTTGGGGGTTCTGGAACCACTGGCATTAGAGACCCAATATATAATGTGTTCTGTTGGGGGTTCTGGAGGACTGGAACCACTGACATTAGAGACCCAGTATATAATGTGTTCTGTTGGGGGTTCTGGAACCACTGACATTAGAGACCCAGTATATAATGTGTTCTGTTGGGGGTTCTGGAACCTCTAGCATTAGAGACCCAGTATATAATGTGTTCTGTTAGGGGTTCTGGAGGACTGGAACCACTGACATTAGAGACCAAGTATATAATGTGTTCTGTTAGGGGTTCTGGAGGACTGGAACCACTGGCATTAGAGACCCAGTATATAATGTGTTCTGTTAGGGGTTCCGGAGGACTGGAACCACTGACATTAGAGACCAAGTATATAATGTGTTCTGTTGGGGGTTCTGGAGGACTGGAACCACTGGCATTAGAGACCCAGTATATAATGTGTTCTGTTAGGGGTTCCGGAGGACTGGAACCACTGACATTAGAGACCAAGTATATAATGTGTTCTGTTGGGGGTTCTGGAGGACTGGAACCACTGGCATTAGAGACCCAGTATATAATGTGTTCTGTTGGGGGTTCTGGAACCACTGGCATTAGAGACCCAGTATATAATGTGTTCTGTTGGGGGTTCTGGAACCACTGGCATTAGAGACCCAGTATATAATGTGTTCTGTTGGGGTTTTTGGAGGACTGGAACCACTGGCATTAGAGACCCAGTATATAATGTGTTCTGTTAGGGGTTCTGGAGGTCTGGAACCACTGGCATTAGAGACCCAGTATATAATGTGTTCTGTTGGGCGTTCTAGAACCACTGACATTAGAGACCCAGTATATAATGTGTTCTGTTAGGGGTTCTGGAGGACTGGAACCACTGACATTAGAGACCCAGTATATAATGTGTTCTGTTAGGGGTTCTGGAGGACTGGAACCACTGACATTAGAGACCCAGTATATAATGTGTTCTGTTAGGGGTTCTGGAACCACTGACATTAGAGACCCAGTATATAATGTGTTCTGTTGGGGGTTCTAGAACCACTGACATTAGAGACCAGTATATAATGTGTTCTGTTGGGGGTTCTAGAACCACTGACATTAGAGACCCAGTATATAATGTGTTCTGTTGGGGGTCTGGAACCACTGACATTAGAGACCCAGTATATAATGTGTTCTGTTGGGGGTTCTGGAACCACTGACATTAGAGACCCAGTATATAATGTGTTCTGTTGGGGGTTCTGGAGGACTGGAACCACTGACATTAGAGACCCAGTATATAATGTGTTCTGTTAGGGGTTCTGGAACCACAGACATTAGAGACCCAGTATATAATGTGTTCTGTTAGGGGTTATGGAACCACTGGCATTAGAGACCCAGTATATAATGTGTTCTGTTAGGGGTTCTGGAGGACTGGAACCACTGGCATTAGAGACCCAGTATATAATGTGTTCTGTTAGGGGTTATGGAACCACTGGCATTAGAGACCCAGTATATAATGTGTTCTGTTAGGGGTTCTGGAACCACTGGCATTAGAGACCCAGTATATAATGTGTTCTGTTAGGGGTTCTGGAGGACTGGAACCACTGACATTAGAGACCCAGTATATAATGTGTTCTGTTGGGGGTTCTGGAGGACTGGAACCACTGACATTAGAGACCCAGTATATAATGTGTTCTGTTGGGGGTTCTGGAACCACTGACATTAGAGACCCAGTATATAATGTGTTCTGTTGGGGGTTCTGGAACCACAGACATTAGAGACCCAGTATATAATGTGTTCTGTTGGGGGTTCTGGAACCACTGACATTAGAGACCCAGTATATAATGTGTTCTGTTGGGGGTTCTAGAACCACTGACATTAGAGACCCAGTATATAATGTGTTCTGTTAGGGGTTCTGGAGGACTGGAACCACTGGCATTAGAGACCCAGTATATAATGTGTTCTGTTAGGGGTTCTGGAGGACTGGAACCACTGACATTAGAGACCCAGTATATAAGGTGTTCTGTTGGGGGTTCTGGAGGACTGGAACCACTGGCATTAGAGACCCAGTATATAATGTGTTCTGTTGGGGGTTCTGGAACCACTGACATTAGAGACCCAGTATATAATGTGTTCTGTTGGGGGTTCTGGAACCACTGACATTAGAGACCCAGTATATAATGTGTTCTGTTGGGGGTTCTGGAACCTCTAGCATTAGAGACCCAGTATATAATGTGTTCTGTTAGGGGTTCTGGAGGACTGGAACCACTGACATTAGAGACCAAGTATATAATGTGTTCTGTTAGGGGTTCCGGAGGACTGGAACCACTGGCATTAGAGACCCAGTATATAATGTGTTCTGTTAGGGGTTATGGAACCACTGGCATTAGAGACCCAGTATATAATGTGTTCTGTTGGGGGTTTTGGAGGACTGGAACCACTGACATTAGAGACCCAGTATATAATGTGTTCTGTTAGGGGTTATGGAACCACTGGCATTAGAGACCCAGTATATAATGTGTTCTGTTAGGGGTTATGGAACCACTGGCATTAGAGACCCAGTATATAATGTGTTACAGAGATCTCTAAAGTACTGGATATTACACTGGAGAAACCATTAAAACAACATCTATATATTACAGAGATCTCTAAAGTACTGGATATTACACTGGAGAAACCATTAAAACAACATCTATATATTACAGAGATCTCTAAAGTACTGGATATTACACTGGAGAAACCATCAGACATCTATATATTACAGAGATCTCTAAAGTACTGGATATTACACTGGAGAAACCATTAAAACAACATCTATATATTACAGAGATCTCTAAAGTACTGGATATTACACTGGAGAAACCATCTATATATTACAGAGATCTCTAAAGTACTGGATATTACACTGGAGAAACCATCTATATATTACAGAGATCTCTAAAGTACTGGATATTACACTGGAGAAACCATCTATATATTACAGAGATCTCTAAAGTACTGGATATTACACTGGAGAAACCATCACACATCTATATATTACAGAGATCTCTAAAGTACTGGATATTACACTGGAGAAACCATCTATATATTACAGAGATCTCTAAAGTACTGGATATTACACTGGAGAAACCATCAGACATCTATATATTACAGAGATCTCTAAAGTACTGGATATTACACTGGAGAAACCATCTATATATTACAGAGATCTCTAAAGTACTGGATATTACACTGGAGAAACCATCTATATATTACAGAGATCTCTAAAGTTACACTGGAGAAACCATCAGACATCTATATATTACAGAGATCTCTAAAGTACTGGATATTACACTGGAGAAACCATCTATATATTACAGAGATCTCTAAAGTTACACTGGAGAAACCATCAGACATCTATATATTACAGAGATCTCTAAAGTACTGGATATTACACTGGAGAAACCATCAGACATCTATATATTACAGAGATCTCTAAAGTACTGGATATTACACTGGAGAAACCATCAGACAACATCTATATATTACAGAGATCTCTAAAGTACTGGATATTACACTGGAGAAACCATCAGACAACATCTATATATTACAGAGATCTCTAAAGTACTGGATATTACACTGGAGAAACCATCAGACAACATCTATATATTACAGAGATCTCTAAAGTACTGGATATTACACTGGAGAAACCATCTATATATTACAGAGATCTCTAAAGTACTGGATATTACACTGGAGAAACCATCTATATATTACAGAGATCTCTAAAGTACTGGATATTACACTGGAGAAACCATCTATATATTACAGAGATCTCTAAAGTACTGGATATTACACTGGAGAAACCATCACACATCTATATATTACAGAGATCTCTAAAGTACTGGATATTACACTGGAGAAACCATCTATATATTACAGAGATCTCTAAAGTACTGGATATTACACTGGAGAAACCATCAGACATCTATATATTACAGAGATCTCTAAAGTACTGGATATTACACTGGAGAAACCATCTATATATTACAGAGATCTCTAAAGTACTGGATATTACACTGGAGAAACCATCTATATATTACAGAGATCTCTAAAGTTACACTGGAGAAACCATCAGACATCTATATATTACAGAGATCTCTAAAGTACTGGATATTACACTGGAGAAACCATCTATATATTACAGAGATCTCTAAAGTTACACTGGAGAAACCATCAGACATCTATATATTACAGAGATCTCTAAAGTACTGGATATTACACTGGAGAAACCATCAGACATCTATATATTACAGAGATCTCTAAAGTACTGGATATTACACTGGAGAAACCATCAGACAACATCTATATATTACAGAGATCTCTAAAGTACTGGATATTACACTGGAGAAACCATCAGACAACATCTATATATTACAGAGATCTCTAAAGTACTGGATATTACACTGGAGAAACCATCAGACAACATCTATATATTACAGAGATCTCTGAAGTACTGGATATTACACTGGAGAAACCATCAGACAACATCTATATATTACAGAGATCTCTAAAGTACTGGATATTACACTGGAGAAACCATCAGACAACATCTATATATTACAGAGATCTCTAAAGTACTGGATATTACACTGGAGAAACCATCTATATATTACAGAGGGGTTATTACAGAGGGGTCTGTTAGGGGTTCTGGAGGTCTGGAACCACTGACATTAGAGACCCAGTATATAATGTGTTCTGTTGGGGGTTCTGGAACCTCTAGCATTAGAGACCCAGTATATAATGTGTTCTGTTAGGGGTTCTGGAGGACTGGAACCACTGACATTAGAGACCAAGTATATAATGTGTTCTGTTAGGGGTTCCGGAGGACTGGAACCACTGGCATTAGAGACCCAGTATATAATGTGTTCTGTTAGGGGTTATGGAACCACTGGCATTAGAGACCCAGTATATAATGTGTTACAGAGATCTCTAAAGTACTGGATATTACACTGGAGAAACCATCAGACATCTATATATATTACAGAGACCTCTAAAGTACTGGATATTACACTGGAGAAACCATTAAAACAACATCTATATATTACAGAGATCTCTAAAGTACTGGATATTACACTGGAGAAACCATCAGACATCTATATATTACAGAGATCTCTAAAGTACTGGATATTACACTGGAGAAACCATCTATATATTACAGAGATCTCTAAAGTACTGGATATTACACTGGAGAAACCATCAGACATCTATATATTACAGAGATCTCTAAAGTACTGGATATTACACTGGAGAAACCATCTATATATTACAGAGATCTCTAAAGTACTGGATATTACACTGGAGAAACCATCAGACAACATCTATATATTACAGAGATCTCTAAAGTACTGGATATTACACTGGAGAAACCATCAGACAACATCTATATATTACAGAGATCTCTGAAGTACTGGATATTACACTGGAGAAACCATCAGACAACATCTATATATTACAGAGATCTCTAAAGTACTGGATATTACACTGGAGAAACCATCTATATATTACAGAGGGGTTATTACAGAGGGGTCTGTTAGGGGTTCTGGAGGTCTGGAACCACTGGCATTAGAGACCCAGTATATAATGTGTTCTGTTGGGCGTTCTAGAACCACTGACATTAGAGACCCAGTATATAATGTGTTCTGTTAGGGGTTCTGGAGGACTGGAACCACTGACATTAGAGACCCAGTATATAATGTGTTCTGTTAGGGGTTCTGGAGGACTGGAACCACTGACATTAGAGACCCAGTATATAATGTGTTCTGTTGGGGGTTCTAGAACCACTGACATTAGAGACCAGTATATAATGTGTTCTGTTGGGGGTTCTAGAACCACTGACATTAGAGACCCAGTATATAATGTGTTCTGTTGGGGGTTATGGAACCACTGGCATTAGAGACCCAGTATATAATGTGTTCTGTTAGGGGTTCTGGAACCACTGGCATTAGAGACCCAGTATATAATGTGTTCTGTTAGGGGTTATGGAACCACTGGCATTAGAGACCCAGTATATAATGTGTTCTGTTAGGGGTTCTGGAACCACTGGCATTAGAGACCCAGTATATAATGTGTTCTGTTAGGGGTTCTGGAGGACTGGAACCACTGACATTAGAGACCCAGTATATAATGTGTTCTGTTGGGGGTTCTGGAGGACTGGAACCACTGACATTAGAGACCCAGTATATAATGTGTTCTGTTGGGGGTTCTGGAACCACTGACATTAGAGACCCAGTATATAATGTGTTCTGTTGGGGGTTCTGGAACCACAGACATTAGAGACCCAGTATATAATGTGTTCTGTTGGGGGTTCTGGAACCACTGACATTAGAGACCCAGTATATAATGTGTTCTGTTGGGGGTTCTAGAACCACTGACATTAGAGACCCAGTATATAATGTGTTCTGTTAGGGGTTCTGGAGGACTGGAACCACTGGCATTAGAGACCCAGTATATAATGTGTTCTGTTAGGGGTTCTGGAGGACTGGAACCACTGACATTAGAGACCCAGTATATAAGGTGTTCTGTTGGGGGTTCTGGAGGACTGGAACCACTGGCATTAGAGACCCAGTATATAATGTGTTCTGTTGGGGGTTCTGGAACCACTGACATTAGAGACCCAGTATATAATGTGTTCTGTTGGGGGTTCTGGAACCACTGACATTAGAGACCCAGTATATAATGTGTTCTGTTGGGGGTTCTGGAACCTCTAGCATTAGAGACCCAGTATATAATGTGTTCTGTTAGGGGTTCTGGAGGACTGGAACCACTGACATTAGAGACCAAGTATATAATGTGTTCTGTTAGGGGTTCCGGAGGACTGGAACCACTGGCATTAGAGACCCAGTATATAATGTGTTCTGTTAGGGGTTCCGGAGGACTGGAACCACTGACATTAGAGACCAAGTATATAATGTGTTCTGTTGGGGGTTCTGGAGGACTGGAACCACTGGCATTAGAGACCCAGTATATAATGTGTTCTGTTAGGGGTTCCGGAGGACTGGAACCACTGACATTAGAGACCAAGTATATAATGTGTTCTGTTGGGGGTTCTGGAGGACTGGAACCACTGACATTAGAGACCCAGTATATAATGTGTTCTGTTGGGGGTTCTGGAACCACTGGCATTAGAGACCCAGTATATAACGTGTTCTGTTGGGGGTTCTGGAACCACTGGCATTAGAGACCCAGTATATAATGTGTTCTGTTGGGGGTTTTGGAGGACTGGAACCACTGGCATTAGACACCCAGTATATAATGTGTTCTGTTAGGGGTTCTGGAGGTCTGGAACCACTGGCATTAGAGACCCAGTATATAATGTGTTCTGTTGGGCGTTCTAGAACCACTGACATTAGAGACCCAGTATATAATGTGTTCTGTTGGGGGTTCTGGAGGACTGGAACCACTGACATTAGAGACCCAGTATACAATGTGTTCTGTTAGGGGTTCTGGAGGACTGGAACCACTGGCATTAGACACCCAGTATATAATGTGTTCTGTTAGGGGTTCTGGAGGTCTGGAACCACTGGCATTAGAGACCCAGTATATAATGTGTTCTGTTGGGCGTTCTAGAACCACTGACATTAGAGACCCAGTATATAATGTGTTCTGTTAGGGGTTCTGGAGGACTGGAACCACTGACATTAGAGACCCAGTATATAATGTGTTCTGTTAGGGGTTCTGGAGGACTGGAACCACTGACATTAGAGACCCAGTATATAATGTGTTCTGTTGGGGGTTCTGGAACCACTGACATTAGAGACCCAGTATATAATGTGTTCTGTTGGGGGTTCTGGAACCACAGACATTAGAGACCCAGTATATAATGTGTTCTGTTGGGGGTTCTAGAACCACTGACATTAGAGACCCAGTATATAATGTGTTCTGTTAGGGGTTCTGGAGGACTGGAACCACTGGCATTAGAGACCCAGTATATAATGTGTTCTGTTAGGGGTTCTGGAGGACTGGAACCACTGACATTAGAGACCCAGTATATAAGGTGTTCTGTTGGGGGTTCTGGAGGACTGGAACCACTGGCATTAGAGACCCAGTATATAATGTGTTCTGTTGGGGGTTCTGGAACCACTGACATTAGAGACCCAGTATATAATGTGTTCTGTTGGGGGTTCTGGAACCACTGACATTAGAGACCCAGTATATAATGTGTTCTGTTGGGGGTTCTGGAACCACAGGCATTAGAGACCCAGTATATAATGTGTTCTGTTGGGGGTTCTGGAGGACTGGAACCACTGACATTAGAGACCCAGTATATAATGTGTTCTGTTGGGGGTTCTGGAACCACTGGCATTAGAGACCCAGTATATAATGTGTTCTGTTGGGGGTTCTGGAGGACTGGAACCACTGACATTAGAGAACCAGTATATAATGTGTTCTGTTGGGGGTTCTGGAACCACTTGCATTAGAGACCCAGTATATAATGTGTTCTGTTGGGGGTTCTGGAGGACTGGAACCACTGACATTAGAGAACCAGTATATAATGTGTTCTGTTGGGGGTTCTGGAACCACTGACATTAGAGACCCAGTATATAATGTGTTCTGTTGGGGGTTCTGGAGGACTGGAACCACTGACATTAGAGACCCAGTATATAATGTGTTCTGTTGGGGGTTCTGGAACCACTGACATTAGAGACCCAGTATATAATGTGTTCTGTTGGGGGTTCTGGAACCACTGACATTAGAGACCCAGTATATAATGTGTTCTGTTGGGGGTTCTGGAACCACTGACATTAGAGACCCAGTATATAATGTGTTCTGTTAGGGGTTCTGGAACCACTGACATTAGAGACCCAGTATATAATGTGTTCTGTTGGGGGTTCTGGAGGACTGGAACCACTGACATTAGAGACCCAGTATATAATGTGTTCTGTTGGGGGTTCTGGAACCACTGACATTAGAGACCCAGTATATAATGTGTTCTGTTGGGGGTTCTGGAGGACTGGAACCACTGACATTAGAGACCCAGTATATAATGTGTTCTGTTAGGGGTTCTGGAGGACTGGAACCACAGACATTAGAGACCCAGTATATAATGTGTTCTGTTAGGGGTTCTGGAGGACTGGAACCACAGACATTAGAGACCCAGTATATAATGTGTTCTGTTAGGGGTTCTGGAGGACTGGAACCACAGACATTAGAGACCCAGTATATAATGTGTTCTGTTAGGGGTTCTGGAGGACTGGAACCACTGACATTAGAGACCCAGTATATAATGTGTTCTGTTAGGGGTTCTGGAACCACTGACATTAGAGACCCAGTATATAATGTGTTCTGTTAGGGGTTCTGGAGGACTGGAACCACTGACATTAGAGACCCAGTATATAATGTGTTCTGTTAGGGGTTCTGGAGGACTGGAACCACTGACATTAGAGACCCAGTATATAATGTGTTCTGTTAGGGGTTCTGGAGGACTGGAACCACTGACATTAGAGACCCAGTATGGTGACAGCATGTACAGAAATGTGTTGGCACCATAGATATCAGACGTGTCCTCTTCTTCCCTCATCCCAGATTAGTGAGATGTCGTACATAGTGTGATGGGGGGCTGCTGGAGCAGCATCTGTCGCTGTTGGCCCCACAACAAGTGCCTGCTGCCTGGGTGAATGGGAGCCGTGAGGGGGGGGGGGGGGGCTCCATGCCCCCCCAGCAGAATAACAGGGGGCCAGCTGCTGTACAGGACCTGCAGGAATGTCTGGAGGAATGTCTGGAGGAATGTCTGGAGGAATGTCTGGAGGAATGTCTGGAGGAATGTCTGGAGGAATGTGTGAAGGAATGTGTAGCACGCAGCACTGGGACTAGCTCAGTGACAGTCCTACCATCCCTCTGAGATCTCTACTGCTCTGCTGGGGAGGAGGACGCGGTAAACCAGGCCTGAGATACAGTAGCTGGGACCTAAAGACTCCCATTAGGATCTCCAACAACCATGGAGAAATACGTCTTTGATCTACACGGGGGGTGGCTCTCCATACTCAAGTCAAATAAAACATTTGAACACTTGACCATTAATGTTACCGTGACGTCCATAGTTACCGTGACACCCATCACACTGACCATTACTGTTACCTTGACGTCCATAGTTACCGTGCCAACCACCACACTGACCATTACTGTTACCGTGACGTCCATAGTTACCGTGACACCCATCACACTGACCATTACTGTTACCGTGACGTCCATCCTTATCAATGTCTATCAACGGCAGCTTGACATGTAGAGAAGACAGAATGTATATATCATTATTCAGGGTCACTATGTGGGTCACATGCTGTCAACAGAAGAGGACTGTTGTACGAGGAGTTCCCCCCCAGGCTACAGGGATGAAATGTGGCTGGAGCAGCTTCAGGAGACCTCTGAAGTACTGGATATTACACTGGAGAAACCATCAGACATCTATATATTACAGAGATCTCTAAAGTACTGGATATTACACTGGAGAAACCATCAGACAACATCTATATATTACAGAGATCTCTAAAGTACTGGATATTACACTGGAGAAACCATCAGACAACATCTATATATTACAGAGATCTCTAAAGTAGTGGATATTACACTGGAGAAACCATCAGACAACATCTATATATTACAGAGATCTCTAAAGTACTGGATATTACACTGGAGAAACCATCAGACATCTATATATTACAGAGATCTCTAAAGTACTGGATATTACACTGGAGAAACCATTAAAACAACATCTATATATTACAGAGATCTCTAAAGTACTGGATATTACACTGGAGAAACCATCTATATATTACAGAGATCTCTAAAGTACTGGATATTACACTGGAGAAACCATCAGACATCTATATATTACAGAGATCTCTAAAGTACTGGATATTACACTGGAGAAACCATCTATATATTACAGAGATCTCTAAAGTACTGGATATTACACTGGAGAAACCATCAGACATCTATATATTACAGAGATCTCTAAAGTAATGGATATTACACTGGAGAAACCATCAGACATCTATATATTACAGAGATCTCTAAAGTACTGGATATTACACTGGAGAAACCATCAGACATCTATATATATTACAGAGATCTCTAAAGTACTGGATATTACACTGGAGAAACCATCAGACATCTATATATTACAGAGACCTCTAAAGTACTGGATATTACACTGGAGAAACCAGACATCTATATATTACAGAGACCTCTAAAGTACTGGATATTACACTGGAGAAACCATCAGACATCTATATATTACAGAGATCTCTAAAGTACTGGATATTACACTGGAGAAACCATCAGACATCTATATATTACAGAGATCTCTAAAGTACTGGATATTACACTGGAGAAACCATCTATATATTACAGAGATCTCTAAAGTACTGGATATTACACTGGAGAAACCATCAGACATCTATATATTACAGAGATCTCTAAAGTACTGGATATTACACTGGAGAAACCATCAGACATCTATATATATTACAGAGATCTCTAAAGTACTGGATATTACACTGGAGAAACCATCAGACATCTATATATTACAGAGACCTCTAAAGTACTGGATATTACACTGGAGAAACCATCAGACATCTATATATATTACAGAGATCTCTAAAGTACTGGATATTACACTGGAGAAACCATCAAACAACATCTATATATTACAGAGATCTCTAAAGTACTGGATATTACACTGGAGAAACCATCAGACATCTATATATTACAGAGATCTCTAAAGTACTGGATATTACACTGGAGAAACCATCTATATATTACAGAGATCTCTAAAGTACTGGATATTACACTGGAGAAACCATCTATATATTACAGAGATCTCTAAAGTACTGGATATTACACTGGAGAAACCATCAGACAACATCTATATATTACAGAGATCTCTGAAGTACTGGATATTACACTGGAGAAACCATCAGACAACATCTATATATTACAGAGATCTCTAAAGTACTGGATATTACACTGGAGAAACCATCTATATATTACAGAGGGGTTATTACAGAGGGGTCTGTTAGGGGTTCTGGAGGTCTGGAACCACTGGCATTAGAGACCCAGTATATAATGTGTTCTGTTGGGCGTTCTAGAACCACTGACATTAGAGACCCAGTATATAATGTGTTCTGTTAGGGGTTCTGGAGGACTGGAACCACTGACATTAGAGACCCAGTATATAATGTGTTCTGTTAGGGGTTCTGGAGGACTGGAACCACTGACATTAGAGACCCAGTATATAATGTGTTCTGTTAGGGGTTCTGGAGGACTGGAACCACTGACATTAGAGACCCAGTATATAATGTGTTCTGTTGGGGGTTCTAGAACCACTGACATTAGAGACCAGTATATAATGTGTTCTGTTGGGGGTTCTAGAACCACTGACATTAGAGACCCAGTATATAATGTGTTCTGTTGGGGGTCTGGAACCACTGACATTAGAGACCCAGTATATAATGTGTTCTGTTGGGGGTTCTGGAACCACTGACATTAGAGACCCAGTATATAATGTGTTCTGTTGGGGGTTCTGGAGGACTGGAACCACTGACATTAGAGACCCAGTATATAATGTGTTCTGTTAGGGGTTCTGGAACCACAGACATTAGAGACCCAGTATATAATGTGTTCTGTTAGGGGTTATGGAACCACTGGCATTAGAGACCCAGTATATAATGTGTTCTGTTAGGGGTTCTGGAGGACTGGAACCACTGGCATTAGAGACCCAGTATATAATGTGTTCTGTTAGGGGTTATGGAACCACTGGCATTAGAGACCCAGTATATAATGTGTTCTGTTAGGGGTTCTGGAACCACTGGCATTAGAGACCCAGTATATAATGTGTTCTGTTAGGGGTTCTGGAGGACTGGAACCACTGACATTAGAGACCCAGTATATAATGTGTTCTGTTGGGGGTTCTGGAGGACTGGAACCACTGACATTAGAGACCCAGTATATAATGTGTTCTGTTGGGGGTTCTGGAACCACTGACATTAGAGACCCAGTATATAATGTGTTCTGTTGGGGGTTCTGGAACCACAGACATTAGAGACCCAGTATATAATGTGTTCTGTTGGGGGTTCTGGAACCACTGACATTAGAGACCCAGTATATAATGTGTTCTGTTGGGGGTTCTAGAACCACTGACATTAGAGACCCAGTATATAATGTGTTCTGTTAGGGGTTCTGGAGGACTGGAACCACTGGCATTAGAGACCCAGTATATAATGTGTTCTGTTAGGGGTTCTGGAGGACTGGAACCACTGACATTAGAGACCCAGTATATAAGGTGTTCTGTTGGGGGTTCTGGAGGACTGGAACCACTGGCATTAGAGACCCAGTATATAATGTGTTCTGTTGGGGGTTCTGGAACCACTGACATTAGAGACCCAGTATATAATGTGTTCTGTTGGGGGTTCTGGAACCACTGACATTAGAGACCCAGTATATAATGTGTTCTGTTGGGGGTTCTGGAACCTCTAGCATTAGAGACCCAGTATATAATGTGTTCTGTTAGGGGTTCTGGAGGACTGGAACCACTGACATTAGAGACCAAGTATATAATGTGTTCTGTTGGGGGTTCTGGAGGACTGGAACCACTGGCATTAGAGACCCAGTATATAATGTGTTCTGTTAGGGGTTCCGGAGGACTGGAACCACTGACATTAGAGACCAAGTATATAATGTGTTCTGTTGGGGGTTCTGGAGGACTGGAACCACTGGCATTAGAGACCCAGTATATAATGTGTTCTGTTGGGGGTTCTGGAACCACTGGCATTAGAGACCCAGTATATAACGTGTTCTGTTGGGGGTTCTGGAACCACTGGCATTAGAGACCCAGTATATAATGTGTTCTGTTGGGGGTTTTGGAGGACTGGAACCACTGGCATTAGACACCCAGTATATAATGTGTTCTGTTAGGGGTTCTGGAGGTCTGGAACCACTGGCATTAGAGACCCAGTATATAATGTGTTCTGTTGGGCGTTCTAGAACCACTGACATTAGAGACCCAGTATATAATGTGTTCTGTTGGGGGTTCTGGAGGACTGGAACCACTGACATTAGAGACCCAGTATACAATGTGTTCTGTTAGGGGTTCTGGAGGACTGGAACCACTGGCATTAGACACCCAGTATATAATGTGTTCTGTTAGGGGTTCTGGAGGTCTGGAACCACTGGCATTAGAGACCCAGTATATAATGTGTTCTGTTGGGCGTTCTAGAACCACTGACATTAGAGACCCAGTATATAATGTGTTCTGTTAGGGGTTCTGGAGGACTGGAACCACTGACATTAGAGACCCAGTATATAATGTGTTCTGTTAGGGGTTCTGGAGGACTGGAACCACTGACATTAGAGACCCAGTATATAATGTGTTCTGTTGGGGGTTCTGGAGGACTGGAACCACTGACATTAGAGACCCAGTATATAATGTGTTCTGTTGGGGGTTCTGGAACCACTGACATTAGAGACCCAGTATATAATGTGTTCTGTTGGGGGTTCTGGAACCACAGACATTAGAGACCCAGTATATAATGTGTTCTGTTGGGGGTTCTAGAACCACTGACATTAGAGACCCAGTATATAATGTGTTCTGTTAGGGGTTCTGGAGGACTGGAACCACTGGCATTAGAGACCCAGTATATAATGTGTTCTGTTAGGGGTTCTGGAGGACTGGAACCACTGACATTAGAGACCCAGTATATAAGGTGTTCTGTTGGGGGTTCTGGAGGACTGGAACCACTGGCATTAGAGACCCAGTATATAATGTGTTCTGTTGGGGGTTTTGGAACCACTGACATTAGAGACCCAGTATATAATGTGTTCTGTTGGGGGTTCTGGAACCACTGACATTAGAGACCCAGTATATAATGTGTTCTGTTGGGGGTTCTGGAACCACAGGCATTAGAGACCCAGTATATAATGTGTTCTGTTGGGGGTTCTGGAGGACTGGAACCACTGACATTAGAGACCCAGTATATAATGTGTTCTGTTGGGGGTTCTGGAACCACTGGCATTAGAGACCCAGTATATAATGTGTTCTGTTGGGGGTTCTGGAGGACTGGAACCACTGACATTAGAGAACCAGTATATAATGTGTTCTGTTGGGGGTTCTGGAACCACTGGCATTAGAGACCCAGTATATAATGTGTTCTGTTGGGGGTTCTGGAGGACTGGAACCACTGACATTAGAGAACCAGTATATAATGTGTTCTGTTGGGGGTTCTGGAACCACTGACATTAGAGACCCAGTATATAATGTGTTCTGTTGGGGGTTCTGGAGGACTGGAACCACTGACATTAGAGACCCAGTATATAATGTGTTCTGTTGGGGGTTCTGGAACCACTGACATTAGAGACCCAGTATATAATGTGTTCTGTTGGGGGTTCTGGAACCACTGACATTAGAGACCCAGTATATAATGTGTTCTGTTAGGGGTTCTGGAACCACTGACATTAGAGACCCAGTATATAATGTGTTCTGTTGGGGATTCTGGAGGACTGGAACCACTGACATTAGAGACCCAGTATATAATGTGTTCTGTTGGGGGTTCTGGAACCACTGACATTAGAGACCCAGTATATAATGTGTTCTGTTGGGGGTTCTGGAGGACTGGAACCACTGACATTAGAGACCCAGTATATAATGTGTTCTGTTAGGGGTTCTGGAGGACTGGAACCACAGACATTAGAGACCCAGTATATAATGTGTTCTGTTAGGGGTTCTGGAGGACTGGAACCACTGACATTAGAGACCCAGTATATAATGTGTTCTGTTAGGGGTTCTGGAGGACTGGAACCACTGACATTAGAGACCCAGTATATAATGTGTTCTGTTGGGGGTTCTGGAGGACTGGAACCACAGACATTAGAGACCCAGTATATAATGTGTTCTGTTAGGGGTTCTGGAGGACTGGAACCACTGACATTAGAGACCCAGTATATAATGTGTTCTGTTAGGGGTTCTGGAGGACTGGAACCACTGACATTAGAGACCCAGTATATAATGTGTTCTGTTGGGGGTTCTGGAGGACTGGAACCACTGACATTAGAGACCCAGTATGGTGACAGCATGTACAGAAATGTGTTGGCACCATAGATATCAGACGTGTCCTCTTCTTCCCTCATCCCAGATTAGTGAGATGTCGTACATAGTGTGATGGGGGGCTGCTGGAGCAGCATCTGTCGCTGTTGGCCCCACAACAAGTGCCTGCTGCCTGGGTGAATGGGAGCCGTGAGGGGGGGGGGGGGGGGGCTCCATGCCCCCCCAGCAGAATAACAGGGGGCCAGCTGCTGTACAGGACCTGCAGGAATGTCTGGAGGAATGTCTGGAGGAATGTCTGGAGGAATGTGTGAAGGAATGTGTAGCACGCAGCACTGGGACTAGCTCAGTGACAGTCCTACCATCCCTCTGAGATCTCTACTGCTCTGCTGGGGAGGAGGACGCGGTAAACCAGGCCTGAGATACAGTAGCTGGGACCTAAAGACTCCCATTAGGATCTCCAACAACCATGGAGAAATACGTCTTTGATCTACACGGGGGGTGGCTCTCCATACTCAAGTCAAATAAAACATTTGAACACTTGACCATTAATGTTACCGTGACGTCCATAGTTACCGTGACACCCATCACACTGACCATTACTGTTACCTTGACGTCCATAGTTACCGTGCCAACCACCACACTGACCATTACTGTTACCGTGACGTCCATAGTTACCGTGACACCCATCACACTGACCATTACTGTTACCGTGACGTCCATCCTTATCAATGTCTATCAACGGCAGCTTGACATGTAGAGAAGACAGAATGTATATATCATTATTCAGGGTCACTATGTGGGTCACATGCTGTCAACAGAAGAGGACTGTTGTACGAGGAGTTCCCCCCCAGGCTACAGGGATGAAATGTGGCTGGAGCAGCTTCAGGAGACCTCTGAAGTACTGGATATTACACTGGAGAAACCATCAGACATCTATATATTACAGAGATCTCTAAAGTACTGGATATTACACTGGAGAAACCATCAGACAACATCTATATATTACAGAGATCTCTAAAGTACTGGATATTACACTGGAGAAACCATCAGACAACATCTATATATTACAGAGATCTCTAAAGTAGTGGATATTACACTGGAGAAACCATCAGACAACATCTATATATTACAGAGATCTCTAAAGTACTGGATATTACACTGGAGAAACCATCAGACATCTATATATTACAGAGATCTCTAAAGTACTGGATATTACACTGGAGAAACCATTAAAACAACATCTATATATTACAGAGATCTCTAAAGTACTGGATATTACACTGGAGAAACCATCAGACATCTATATATTACAGAGATCTCTAAAGTACTGGATATTACACTGGAGAAACCATCAGACATCTATATATTACAGAGATCTCTAAAGTACTGGATATTACACTGGAGAAACCAGACATCTATATATTACAGAGATCTCTAAAGTACTGGATATTACACTGGAGAAACCATCAGACATCTATATATTACAGAGATCTCTAAAGTACTGGATATTACACTGGAGAAACCAGACATCTATATATTACAGATCTCTAAAGTACTGGATATTACACTGGAGAAACCATCAGACAACATCTATATATTACAGAGATCTCTAAAGTACTGGATATTACACTGGAGAAACCATCAGACATCTATATATTACAGAGATCTCTAAAGTACTGGATATTACACTGGAGAAACCATTAAAACAACATCTATATATTACAGAGATCTCTAAAGTACTGGATATTACACTGGAGAAACCATCTATATATTACAGAGATCTCTAAAGTACTGGATATTACACTGGAGAAACCATCAGACATCTATATATTACAGAGATCTCTAAAGTACTGGATATTACACTGGAGAAACCATCAGACATCTATATATTACAGAGATCTCTAAAGTACTGGATATTACACTGGAGAAACCATCAGACATCTATATATTACAGAGACCTCTAAAGTACTGGATATTACACTGGAGAAACATCTATATATTACGGAGATCTCTAAAGTACTGGATATTACACTGGAGAAACCATCTATATATTACAGAGATCTCTAAAGTACTGGATATTACACTGGAGAAACCATCAGACATCTATATATTACAGAGATCTCTAAAGTATTAGATATTACACTGGAGAAACCATCTATATATTACAGAGATCTCTAAAGTACTGGATATTACACTGGAGAAACCATCAGACAACATCTATATATTACAGAGATCTCTAAAGTACTGGATATTACACTGGAGAAACCATCAGACATCTATATATATTACAGAGATCTCTAAAGTACTGGATATTACACTGGAGAAACCATCAGACATCTATATATTACAGAGACCTCTAAAGTACTGGATATTACACTGGAGAAACCATCTATATATTACAGAGATCTCTAAAGTACTGGATATTACACTGGAGAAACCAGACATCTATATATTACAGAGATCTCTAAAGTACTGGATATTAAACTGGAGAAACCATCAGACATTTATATATTACAGAGATCTCTAAAGTACTGGATATTACACTGGAGAAACCAGACATCTATATATTACAGAGATCTCTAAAGTACTGGATATTACACTGGAGAAACCATCAGACATCTATATATTACAGAGATCTCTAAAGTACTGGATATTACACTGGAGAAACCATCAGACATCTATATATTACAGAGATCTCTAAAGTACTGGATATTACACTGGAGAAACCATCAGACAACATCTATATATTACAGAGATCTCTAAAGTACTGGATATTACACTGGAGAAACCATCAGACATCTATATATTACAGAGATCTCTAAAGTACTGGATATTACACTGGAGAACCCATCAGACATCTATATATTACAGATCTCTAAAGTACTAGATATTACACTGGAGAACCCATCAGACATCTATATATTGCTGCCTGACCCTGTCAAAGACACACTGACAGTTCAGAGTTAAAAACATCTAAAAACACTGAGCCGAAACCCAAAGATGTCACTGAACATAATACAACCAGTCAGTCAGCCAGCCAGCCAGTCAGTCAGTCAGTCAGCCAGCCAGTCAGCCAGCCAGTCAGTCAGCCAGTCAGTCAGTCAGCCAGCCAGCCAGTCAGTCAGTCAGCCAGTCAGTCAGTCAGTCAGTCAGCCGAAACCCAAAGATGTCACTGAACATAATACAACCAGTCAGTCAGCCAGCCAGCCAGCCAGTCAGTCAGCCAGCCAGCCAGCCAGTCAGCCAGCCAGTCAGCCAGTCAGCCAGCCAGTCAGTCAGTCAGTCAGCCAGCCAGCCAGTCAGTCAGTCAGCCAGCCAGTCAGTCAGTCAGCCGAAACCCAAAGATGTCACCGAACATTATTGGTGTGAAAGTAACTTCCTCGTGAATCATAAATGTTATTCACCTTCAAGCTGTAGCTTACCGCTTGTTCACACCGAAGCTGTGACGCCAGTTGACCCCTGACTGACTGGTTGACTGACTGTACTTCCATATGAACACCCTTTAATTAAATATCATTAACCAGTCAGCCAGCCAGTCAGTCAACCAATTAGTCAGTCAGTCAGCCAGCCAGCTAGACAGTCAGTCAGCTAGTCAACCAGTCAATCAGCTAGTCAGTCAATCAGTCAGCTAGTCAGTCAGCCAGCCAGCCAGTCAGTCAACCAGCCAGTCAGTCAGCCAGTCAGTCAGTCAGTCAACCAGTCAGTCAGTCAGTCAGTCAACCAGTCAGTCAGTCAGCCAGTCAGTCAACCAGTCAGTCAGTCAGCTAGTCAGTCAATCAGTCAGCTAGTCAGTCAGCCAACCAGCCAGTCAGTCAACCAGTCAGTCAACCAGTCAGTCAGTCAGTCAACCAGTCAGTCAGTCAGTCAGTCAACCAGTCAGTCAGTCAGTCAGTCAGTCAACCAGTCAGTCAGTCAGCCAGTCAGTCAACCAGTCAGTCAGTCAGCTAGTCAGTCAATCAGTCAGCTAGTCAGTCAGCCAACCAGCCAGTCAGTCAACCAGTCAGTCAACCAGTCAGTCAGCCAGTCAGTCAGTCAGTCAACCAGTCAGTCAGTCAGTCAGTCAACCAGTCAGTCAGTCAGCCAGTCAGTCAACCAGTCAGTCAACCAGTCAGCCAGTCAGTCAACCAGTCAGTCAGTCAGTCAGTCAACCAGTCAGTCAGTCAACCAGTCAGTCAGTCAGCCAGTCAGTCAACCAGTCAGTCAGTCAGTCAGCCAGTCAACCAGCCAGCCAGTCAACCAGCCAGTCAGTCAGTCAGCCAACCAGTCAGTCAGTCAGCCAGTCAGTCAGTCAGCTAGTCAACCAGTCAGTCAGCTAGTCAACCAGTCAGTCAGCTAGTCAACCAGTCAGTCAGCTAGTCAACCAGTCAGTCAGCTAGTCAACCCGTCAGTCAGCTAGTCAACCAGTCAGTCAGTCAGTCAACCAGTCAGCCAGCCAGCCAGTCAGTCAGCTAGTCAACCAGCCAGTCAGTCAGTCAGCCAACCAGTCAGTCAGCCAGCCAGTCAGTCAGCCAGTCAGAGAAAGCACAACATAACCAGGTGTTCTCCCACACCCACCAACATGTAAAGGTCAAGCTGATAATCATGATGTCTAGACAGACATCTCAGTGGAATCCAGTGAGACAAGTTATTACGTACAGAATGATACACCTTTGAAGTGCTACCAAGTTATTACGTACAGAATGATACACCTTTGAAGTGCTACCAAGTTATGTCCTCAGGAAGGAACAAACACGTTTAACAGGGTATCATAAAAGTAGCTTTAGTAACTTGAACTACACGGAACTAAAATACAAACTAATATAAAAATAAACATGGACTCTGTACCGGTACTGCCTGAATATAGTCTGGCTACTGTTATTAATAAACTGCTGCTCTAACTATTTGGTACTTTGATTTCTTATTAGTATTTTTTAAACTGCATTGTTGGTTAGGGGCTCGTAAGTAATCATTTCACTGTGAGGTCTACTACACCTGTTGTATTCAGCATTTCACTGTAAGGTCTACTACACCTGTTGTATTCAGCATTTCACTGTGAGGTCTACTACACCTGTTGTATTCAGCATTTCACTGTAAGGTCTATTACACCTGTTGTATTCAGCATTTCACTGTGAGGTCTACTACACCTGTTGTATTCAGCATTTCACTGTGAGGTCTACTACACCTGTTGTATTCAGCAGTTCACTGTGAGGTCTACTACACCTGTTGTATTCAGCATTTCACTGTAAGGTCTACTACACCTGTTGTATTCAGCAGTTCACTGTAAGGTCTACTACACCTGTTGTATTCAGCATTTCACTCTACGGTCTACTACACCTGTTGTATTCAGCATTTCACTGTGAGGTCTACTACACCTGTTGTATTCAGCATTTTATTGTGAGGTCTACTACACCTGTTGTATTCAGCATTTCACTGTAAGGTCTACTACACCTGTTGTATTCAGTATTTCACTGTGAGGTCTACTACACCTGTTGTATTCAGTATTTCACTGTGAGGTCTACTACACCTGTTGTATTCAGCATTTCACTGTGAGGTCTACTACACCTGTTGTATTCAGCATTTCACTGTAAGGTCTACTACACCTGTTGTATTCAGCATTTCACTGTGAGGTCTACTACACCTGTTGTATTCAGCATTTCACTGTAAGGTCTACTACACCTGTTGTATTCAGCATTTCACTCTACGGTCTACTACACCTGTTGTATTCAGCATTTCACTGTGAGGTCTACTACACCTGTTGTATTCAGCATTTTATTGTGAGGTCTACTACACCTGTTGTATTCAGCATTTCACTGTAAGGTCTACTACACCTGTTGTATTCAGTATTTCACTGTGAGGTCTACTACACCTGTTGTATTCAGCATTTCACTGTAAGGTCTACTACACCTGTTGTATTCAGTATTTCACTGTGAGGTCTACTACACCTGTTGTATTCAGTATTTCACTGTGAGGTCTACTACACCTGTTGTATTCAGTATTTCACTGTGAGGTCTACTACACCTGTTGTATTCAGTATTTCACTGTGAGGTCTACTACACCTGTTGTATTCAGTATTTCACTGTGAGGTCTACTACACCTGTTGTATTCAGCATTTCACTGTGAGGTCTACTACACCTGTTGTATTCAGCATTTCACTGTGAGGTCTACTACACCTGTTGTATTCAGCATTTCACTGTAAGGTCTACTACACCTGTTGTATTCAGCATTTCACTGTAAGGTCTACTACACCTGTTGTATTCAGCATTTCACTGTGAGGTCTACTACACCTGTTGTATTCAGCATTTCACAGTGAGGTCTACTACACCTGTTGTATTCAGCATTTCACTGTGAGGTCTACTACACCTGTTGTATTCAGCATTTCACTGTGAGGTCTACTACACCTGTTGTATTCAGCATTTCACTGTAAGGTCTACTACACCTGTTGTATTCAGCATTTCACTGTGAGGTCTACTACACCTGTTGTATTCAGCATTTCACTGTGAGGTCTACTACACCTGTTGTATTCAGCAGTTCACTGTGAGGTCTACTACACCTGTTGTATTCAGCATTTCACTGTAAGGTCTACTACACCTGTTGTATTCAGCAGTTCACTGTAAGGTCTACTACACCTGTTGTATTCAGCATTTCACTCTACGGTCTACTACACCTGTTGTATTCAGCATTTCACTGTGAGGTCTACTACACCTGTTGTATTCAGCATTTTATTGTGAGGTCTACTACACCTGTTGTATTCAGCATTTCACTGTAAGGTCTACTACACCTGTTGTATTCAGTATTTCACTGTGAGGTCTACTACACCTGTTGTATTCAGTATTTCACTGTGAGGTCTACTACACCTGTTGTATTCAGCATTTCACTGTGAGGTCTACTACACCTGTTGTATTCAGCATTTCACTGTAAGGTCTACTACACCTGTTGTATTCAGCATTTCACTGTGAGGTCTACTACACCTGTTGTATTCAGCATTTCACTGTAAGGTCTACTACACCTGTTGTATTCAGCATTTCACTCTACGGTCTACTACACCTGTTGTATTCAGCATTTCACTGTGAGGTCTACTACACCTGTTGTATTCAGCATTTTATTGTGAGGTCTACTACACCTGTTGTATTCAGCATTTCACTGTAAGGTCTACTACACCTGTTGTATTCAGTATTTCACTGTGAGGTCTACTACACCTGTTGTATTCAGCATTTCACTGTAAGGTCTACTACACCTGTTGTATTCAGTATTTCACTGTGAGGTCTACTACACCTGTTGTATTCAGCAGTTCACTGTAAGGTCTACTACACCTGTTGTATTCAGCATTTCACTGTGAGGTCTACTACACCTGTTGTATTCAGCATTTCACTGTGAGGTCTACTACACCTGTTGTATTCAGTATTTCACTGTGAGGTCTACTACACCTGTTGTATTCAGTATTTCACTGTGAGGTCTACTACACCTGTTGTATTCAGTATTTCACTGTGAGGTCTACTACACCTGTTGTATTCAGCATTTCACTGTGAGGTCTACTACACCTGTTGTATTCAGCATTTCACTGTGAGGTCTACTATACCTGTTGTATTCAGCATTTCACTGTGAGGTCTACTACACCTGTTGTATTCAGCAGTTCACTGTAAGGTCTACTACACCTGTTGTATTCAGCATTTCACTGTGAGGTCTACTACACCTGTTGTATTCAGCATTTCACTGTGAGGTCTACTACACCTGTTGTATTCAGCATTTCACTGTGAGGTCTACTACACCTGTTGTATTCAGCATTTCACTGTGAGGTCTACTACACCTGTTGTATTCAGCATTTCACTGTGAGGTCTACTATACCTGTTGTATTCAGCATTTCACTGTAAGGTCTACTACACCTGTTGTATTCAGCAGTTCACTGTGAGGTCTACTACACCTGTTGTATTCAGCATTTCACTGTGAGGTCTACTACACCTGTTGTATTCAGCATTTCACTGTGAGGTCTACTACACCTGTTGTATTCAGCATTTCACTGTGAGGTCTACACCTGTTGTATTCAGCATTTCACTGTAAGGTCTACTACACCTGTTGTATTCAGCATTTCACTGTGAGGTCTACTACACCTGTTGTATTCAGCATTTCACTGTAAGGTCTACTACACCTGTTGTATTCAGCATTTCACTGTGAGGTCTACTACACCTGTTGTATTCAGCATTTCACTGTAAGGTCTACTACACCTGTTGTATTCAGCATTTCACTGTAAGGTCTACTACACCTGTTGTATTCAGCATTTCACTGTCAGGTCTACTACACCTGTTGTATTCAGCATTTCACTGTAAGGTCTACTACACCTGTTGTATTCAGTATTTCACTGTCAGGTCTACTACACCTGTTGTATTCAGCATTTCACTGTGAGGTCTACTACACCTGTTGTATTCAGCATTTCACTGTGAGGTCTACTACACCTGTTGTATTCAGCATTTCACTGTAAGGTCTACTACACCTGTTGTATTCAGCATTTCACTGTGAGGTCTACTACACCTGTTGTATTCAGCATTTCACTGTGAGGTCTACTACACCTGTTGTATTCAGCATTTCACTGTGAGGTCTACTACACCTGTTGTATTCAGCATTTCACTGTGAGGTCTACTACACCTGTTGTATTCAGCATTTCACTGTGAGGTCTACTACACCTGTTGTATTCAGCATTTCACTGTAAGGTCTACTACACCTGTTGTATTCAGCATTTCACTGTCAGGTCTACTACACCTGTTGTATTCAGCAGTTCACTGTAAGGTCAACTACACCTGTTGTATTCAGCATTTCACTGTGAGGTCTACTACACCTGTTGTATTCAGCATTTCACTGTAAGGTCTACTATACCTGTTGTATTCAGCATTTCACTGTAAGGTCTACTACACCTGTTGTATTCAGCATTTCACTGTGAGGTCTACTACACCTGTTGTATTCAGCATTTCACTGTAAGGTCTACTACACCTGTTGTATTCAGCATTTCACTGTGAGGTCTACTACACCTGTTGTATTCAGCATTTCACTGTGAGGTCTACTACACCTGTTGTATTCAGCATTTCACTGTGAGGTCTACTACACCTGTTGTATTCAGCATTTCACTGTAAGGTCTACTACACCTGTTGTATTCGGGAGCATGTGACAAATACAATTTGATTTTGATATAAAAGTAACATGTAAAGTGTTGGTTCCATGTTTCATGAGCTGAAATAAAAGATCCCAGAAATGTTCCATACGCACAAAAAGCTTATTTCTCTCAAAACGTTGTGCGCAAATTACACAGGTGCACCTTGTGCTGGGGACAATAAAAGGCCACTAAAAATGTGCAGTTGTGGTCACACAACACAATGCCAAAGATGTCAGAAGTTTTGAGGGAGCGTGCAATTATAGCATGCTGAGTGCAGGAATGTTCACCAGAGCTGTTGCCAGAGAATTTCTTTTTAATTGCTCTACCACAAGCTGCCTACGTCGTCATTTTAGAGAATTTGGAAGTACGTCAAACCGGCCTCACAACTGCAGACCGCGTGTATGGCTTGGTGTAGGCGAGCGGTTTGCTGATGTCAACGTTGTGAACAGAGTGCCCCATGGTGGCGGTTGGGGTTACGGTACGGGGCCAGGCGTACGCTACGGACAACGAAAACACAATTATATTTTACCGATGGCAATTTGAATGCGCAGGAGATACCCGTAACGAGATCCTGAGGCCCGTTGTCGTGCCATACATCCTCCGTCATCACCTCATGTTTCAGCATGATAATACACGGCCACCGTGTCGCAAGGATCTGTACACACTTCCTGGAAGCTGAAAACGACCCAAGTCTTCCATGGCCTGGCGTACTCAACCAGACACGTCACTAACTGAGCATGTTCGGTGATCCAGTTACTGCCCCAAAAAAATCCAGCGATTTCAGCCACACAACAACTGAAGATGAGTGAGATTCAACATTCCACAATCAACAGCCTGATCAACTCTATGCAAAGGAGAAGCATGAGGCAAATGTTGGTCACACCAGACAGGTGTAAACCTTACAGTGAAATGCTTACTTACAGGCTCTAACCAATAGTGCAAAAAAGGTGTTAGGTGAACAAAGTAGAGAAATAAAACAACAGTAAAAAGACAGGCTATATACAGTAGAGAGGCTATATACAGTAGAGGCTATATACAGTAGAGAGGCTATATACAGTAGAGAGGCTATATACAGTAGAGAGGCTACATACAGTAGAGAGGCTACATACAGTAGAGGGGCTATATACAGTAGAGGGGCTATATACAGTAGAGGGGCTATATACAGTAGAGGGGCTATATACAGTAGAGAGGCTATATACAGTAGAGAGGCTATATACAGTAGAGAGGTTATATACAGTAGAGAGGCTATATACAGTAGAGAGGCTATATACAGTAGAGAGGCTATATACAGTAGAGGCTATATACAGTAGAGGCTATATACAGTAGAGGCTATATACAGTAGAGGCTATATACAGTAGAGAGGCTATATACAGTAGAGAGGTTATATACAGTAGAGAGGCTATATACAGTAGAGAGGCTATATACAGTAGAGAGGCTATATACAGTAGAGAGGCTATATACAGTAGAGAGGCTATATACATTAGAGAGGCTATATACAGTAGAGAGGTTATATACAGTAGAGAGGTTATATACAGTAGAGAGGCTATATACAGTAGAGAGGCTATATACAGTAGAGAGGCTATATACAGTAGAGAGGCTATATACAGTAGAGAGGCTATATACAGTAGAGAGGCTATATACAGTAGAGAGACTATATACATTAGAGAGACTATATACAGTAGAGAGACTATATACAGTAGAGAGGCTATATACAGTAGAGAGGCTATATACAGTAGAGAGACTATATACAGTAGAGAGACTATATACAGTAGAGAGGTTATATACAGTAGAGAGACTATATACAGTAGAGAGGCTATATACATTAGAGAGGCTATATACAGTAGAGAGGCTATATACAGTAGAGAGGCTATATACAGTAGAGAGGCTATATACAGTAGAGGCTATATACAGTAGAGGCTATATACAGTAGAGGCTATATACAGTAGAGGCTATATACAGTAGAGAGGCTATATACAGTAGAGGGGCTATATACAGTAGAGGGGCTATATACAGTAGAGGGGCTATATACAGTAGAGAGGCTATATACAGTAGAGAGGCTATATACAGTAGAGAGGCTATATACAGTAGAGAGGTTATATACAGTAGAGAGGCTATATACAGTAGAGAGGCTATATACAGTAGAGGCTATATACAGTAGAGGCTATATACAGTAGAGGCTATATACAGTAGAGGCTATATACAGTAGAGAGGCTATATACAGTAGAGAGGCTATATACAGTAGAGGTTATATACAGTAGAGAGGCTATATACAGTAGAGGCTATATACAGTAGAGAGGCTATATACAGTAGAGAGGCTATATACAGTAGAGAGGCTATATACAGTAGAGAGGCTATATACAGTAGAGAGGCTATATACAGTAGAGAGGCTATATACAGTAGAGAGGCTATATACAGTAGAGAGGCTATATACAGTAGAGGCTATATACAGTAGAGGCTATATACAGTAGAGGTTATATACAGTAGAGAGGTTATATACAGTAGAGAGGCTATATACAGTAGAGAGGCTATATACAGTAGAGAGGCTATATACAGTAGAGAGGCTATATACAGTAGAGAGACTATATACAGTAGAGAGGCTATATACAGTAGAGAGGCTATATACAGTAGAGAGGCTATATACAGTAGAGGCTATATACAGTAGAGGCTATATACAGTAGAGGTTATATACAGTAGAGAGGTTATATACAGTAGAGAGGCTATATACAGTAGAGAGGCTATATACAGTAGACAGGCTATATACAGTAGAGAGGCTATATACAGTAGAGAGGCTATATACAGTAGAGAGGCTATATACAGTAGAGAGGTTATATACAGTAGAGGCTATATACAGTAGAGAGGCTATATACATTAGAGGCTATATACAGTAGAGAGGCTATATACAGTAGAGAGGCTATATACAGTAGAGAGGCTATATACAGTAGAGAGGTTATATACAGTAGAGAGGCTATATACAGTAGCGAGGCTATATACAGTAGAGAGGCTATATACAGTAGAGAGGTTATATACAGTAGAGAGGCTATATACAGTAGAGAGGCTATATACAGTAGAGAGGCTATATACAGTAGAGAGGCTATATACAGTAGAGAGGTTATATACAGTAGAGGCTATATACAGTAGAGAGGCTATATACATTAGAGGCTATATACAGTAGAGAGGCTATATACAGTAGAGAGGCTATATACAGTAGAGAGGCTATATACAGTAGAGAGGTTATATACAGTAGAGAGGCTATATACAGTAGAGAGGCTATATACAGCAGAGAGGTTATATACAGTAGAGGCTATATACAGTAGAGAGGCTATATACATTAGAGGCTATATACAGTAGAGAGGCTATATACAGTAGAGAGGCTATATACAGTAGAGAGGCTATATACAGTAGAGAGGTTATATACAGCAGAGAGGTTATATACAGTAGAGAGGCTATATACAGTAGAGAGGCTATATACAGTAGAGAGGCTATATACAGTAGAGAGGCTATATACAGCAGAGAGGTTATATACAGTAGAGGCTATATACAGTAGAGGCTATATACATTAGAGGCTATATACAGTAGAGAGGCTATATACAGTAGAGAGGCTATATACAGTAGAGAGGCTATATACAGTAGAGAGGTTATATACAGTAGAGAGGCTATATACAGTAGCGAGGCTATATACAGTAGAGAGGCTATATACAGTAGAGAGGTTATATACAGTAGAGAGGCTATATACAGTAGAGAGGCTATATACAGTAGAGAGGCTATATACAGCAGAGAGGCTATATACAGTAGAGAGGCTATATACAGTAGAGTATATGTTGAGCATATCTCTACTCCCAGTCATGTGAAATCCACAGCTGAGGTCAGAATACATTTATTACAAATGACTGATGTCCTGATATGAACTGTTCTAGTAGCTGGTAGTATCTGGTCTGTATCTCTCTTACTGTTCTAGTAGCTGGTAGTATCTGGTCTGTATCTCTTACTGTTCTAGTAGCTGGTAGTATCTGGTCTGTATCTCTCTTACTGTTCTAGTAGCTGGTAGTATCTGGTCTGTATATCTCTTACTGTTCTAGTAGCTGGTAGTATCTGGTCTGTATCTCTTACTGTTCTAGTAGCTGGTAGTATCTGGTCTGTATCTCTCTTACTGTTCTAGTAGCTGGTAGTATCTGGTCTGTATCTCTCTTACTGTTCTAGTAGCTGGTAGTATCTGGTCTGTATCTCTCTTACTGTTCTAGTAGCTGGTAGTATCTGGTCTGTATCTCTCTTACTGTTCTAGTAGCTGGTAGTATCTGGTCTGTATCTCTCTTACTGTTCTAGTAGCTGGTAGTATCTGGTCTGTATCTCTTACTGTTCTAGTAGCTGGTAGTATCTGGTCTGTATCTCTCTTACTGTTCTAGTAGCTGGTAGTATCTGGTCTGTATCTCTCTTACTGTTCTAGTAGCTGGTAGTATCTGGTCTGTATCTCTCTTACTGTTCTAGTAGCTGGTAGTATCTGGTCTGTATCTCTTACTGTTCTAGTAGCTGGTAGTATCTGGTCTGTATCTCTTACTGTTCTAGTAGCTGGTAGTATCTGGTCTGTATCTCTCTTCCTGTTCTAGTAGCTGGTAGTATCTGGTCTGTATCTCTCTTACTGTTCTAGTAGCTGGTAGTATCTGGTCTGTATCTCTCTTACTGTTCTAGTAGCTGGTAGTATCTGGTCTGTATCTCTCTTCCTGTTCTAGTAGCTGGTAGTATCTGGTCTGTATCTCTTACTGTTCTAGTAGCTGGTAGTATCTGGTCTGTATCTCTCTTACTGTTCTAGTAGCTGGTAGTATCTGGTCTGTATATCTCTTACTGTTCTAGTAGCTGGTAGTATCTGGTCTGTATCTCTCTTACTGTTCTAGTAGCTGGTCGTATCTGGTCTGTATATCTCTTACTGTTCTAGTAGCTGGTAGTATCTGGTCTGTATCTCTTACTGTTCTAGTAGCTGGTAGTATCTGGTCTGTATCTCTCTTACTGTTCTAGTAGCTGGTAGTATCTGGTCTGTATCTCTCTTACTGTTCTAGTAGCTGGTAGTATCTGGTCTGTATCTCTTACTGTTCTAGTAGCTGGTAGTATCTGGTCTGTATATCTCTTACTGTTCTAGTAGCTGGTAGTATCTGGTCTGTATCTCTTACTGTTCTAGTAGCTGGTAGTATCTGGTCTGTATCTCTCTTACTGTTCTAGTAGCTGGTAGTATCTGGTCTGTATCTCTCTTACTGTTCTAGTAGCTGGTAGTATCTGGTCTGTATCTCTCTTACTGTTCTAGTAGCTGGTAGTATCTGGTCTGTTTCTCTCTTACTGTTCTAGTAGCTGGTAGTATCTGGTCTGTATCTCTCGTACTGTTCTAGTAGCTGGTAGTATCTGGTCTGTATCTCTTACTGTTCTAGTAGCTGGTAGTATCTGGTCTGTATCTCTCTTACTGTTCTAGTAGCTGGTAGTATCTGGTCTGTATCTCTTACTGTTCTAGTAGCTGGTAGTATCTGGTCTGTATATCTCTTACTGTTCTAGTAGCTGGTAGTATCTGGTCTGTATCTCTCGTACTGTTCTAGTAGCTGGTAGTATCTGGTCTGTATATCTCTTACTGTTCTAGTAGCTGGTAGTATCTGGTCTGTATCTCTCTTACTGTTCTAGTAGCTGGTAGTATCTGGTCTGTATCTCTCTTACTGTTCTAGTAGCTGGTAGTATCTGGTCTGTATCTCTCTTACTGTTCTAGTAGCTGGTAGTATCTGGTCTGTATCTCTCTTACTGTTCTAGTAGCTGGTAGTATCTGGTCTGTATCTCTCTTACTGTTCTAGTAGCTGGTAGTATCTGGTCTGTATCTCGTACTGTTCTAGTAGCTGGTAGTATCTGGTCTGTATCTCTCTTACTGTTCTAGTAGCTGGTAGTATCTGGTCTGTATCTCTTACTGTTCTAGTAGCTCGTAGTATCTGGTCTGTATCTCTCTTACTGTTCTAGTAGCTGGTAGTATCTGGTCTGTATCTCTCTTACTGTTCTAGTAGCTGGTAGTATCTGGTCTGTATCTCTCTTACTGTTCTAGTAGCTGGTAGTATCTGGTCTGTATCTCTTACTGTTCTAGTAGCTGGTAGTATCTGGTCTGTATCTCTCTTACTGTTCTAGTAGCTGGTAGTATCTGGTCTGTATCTCTCTTACTGTTCTAGTAGCTGGTAGTATCTGGTCTGTATCTCTCTTACTGTTCTAGTAGCTGGTAGTATCTGGTCTGTATCTCTTACTGTTCTAGTAGCTGGTCGTATCTGGTCTGTATCTCTTACTGTTCTAGTAGCTGGTAGTATCTGGTCTGTATCTCTTACTGTTCTAGTAGCTGGTAGTATCTGGTCTGTATCTCTCTTACTGTTCTAGTAGCTGGTAGTATCTGGTCTGTATCTCTCTTACTGTTCTAGTAGCTGGTAGTATCTGGTCTGTATCTCTCTCTCTGTTCTAGTAGCTGGTAGTATCTGGTCTGTATCTCTTACTGTTCTAGTAGCTGGTAGTATCTGGTCTGTCTCTCTCTTACTGTTCTAGTAGCTGGTAGTATCTGGTCTGTATCTCTCTTACTGTTCTAGTAGCTGGTAGTATCTGGTCTGTATCTCTCTTACTGTTCTAGTAGCTGGTAGTATCTGGTCTGTATCTCTCTTACTGTTCTAGTAGCTGGTAGTATCTGGTCTGTATATCTCTTACTGTTCTAGTAGCTGGTAGTATCTGGTCTGTATCTCTTACTGTTCTAGTAGCTGGTAGTATCTGGTCTGTATCTCTCTCTCTGTTCTAGTAGCTGGTAGTATCTGGTCTGTATCTCTCTCTCTGTTCTAGTAGCTGGTAGTATCTGGTCTGTATCTCTTACTGTTCTAGTAGCTGGTAGTATCTGGTCTGTCTCTCTCTTACTGTTCTAGTAGCTGGTAGTATCTGGTCTGTATCTCTTACTGTTCTAGTAGCTGGTAGTATCTGGTCTGTATCTCTCTCTCTGTTCTAGTAGCTGGTAGTATCTGGTCTGTATCTCTCTCTCTGTTCTAGTAGCTGGTAGTATCTGGTCTGTATCTCTTACTGTTCTAGTAGCTGGTAGTATCTGGTCTGTCTCTCTCTTACTGTTCTAGTAGCTGGTAGTATCTGGTCTGTATCTCTCTTACTGTTCTAGTAGCTGGTAGTATCTGGTCTGTATCTCTTACTGTTCTAGTAGCTGGTAGTATCTGGTCTGTCTCTCTCTTACTGTTCTAGTAGCTGGTAGTATCTGGTCTGTATCTCTTACTGTTCTAGTAGCTGGTAGTATCTGGTCTGTCTCTCTCTTACTGTTCTAGTAGCTGGTAGTATCTGGTCTGTATCTCTCTTACTGTTCTAGTAGCTGGTAGTATCTGGTCTGTATCTCTTACTGTTCTAGTAGCTGGTAGTATCTGGTCTGTCTCTCTCTTACTGTTCTAGTAGCTGGTAGTATCTGGTCTGTATCTCTTACTGTTCTAGTAGCTGGTAGTATCTGGTCTGTATCTCTCTTATTTTTCTAGTAGCTGGTAGTATCTGGTCTGTATCTCTTACTGTTCTAGTAGCTGGTAGTATCTGGTCTGTATCTCTCTTACTGTTCTAGTAGCTGGTAGTATCTGGTCTGTATCTCTTACTGTTCTAGTAGCTGGTAGTATCTGGTCTGTATCTCTCTTACTGTTCTAGTAGCTGGTAGTATCTGGTCTGTATCTCTTACTGTTCTAGTAGCTGGTCGTATCTGGTCTGTATCTCTCTTACTGTTCTAGTAGCTGGTAGTATCTGGTCTGTATCTCTCTTACTGTTCTAGTAGCTGGTAGTATCTGGTCTGTATCTCTCTGTTCTAGTAGCTGGTAGTATCTGGTCTGTATCTCTCTTACTGTTCTAGTAGCTGGTAGTATCTGGTCTGTATCTCTTACTGTTCTAGTAGCTGGTAGTATCTGGTCTGTATCTGGTCTGTATCTCTTACTGTTCTAGTAGCTGGTAGTATCTGGTCTGTATCTCTTACTGTTCTAGTAGCTGGTAGTATCTGGTCTGTATCTCTTACTGTTCTAGTAGCTGGTAGTATCTGGTCTGTATCTCTTACTGTTCTAGTAGCTGGTAGTATCTGGTCTGTATCTCTTACTGTTCTAGTAGCTGGTAGTATCTGGTCTGTATATCTCTTACTGTTCTAGTAGCTGGTAGTATCTGGTCTGTATCTCTCTCACTGTTCTAGTAGCTGGTAGTATCTGGTCTGTATCTCTCTTACTGTTCTAGTAGCTGGTCGTATCTGGTCTGTATCTCTTACTGTTCTAGTAGCTGGTAGTATCTGGTCTGTATCTCTCTTACTGTTCTAGTAGCTGGTAGTATCTGGTCTGTATCTCTTACTGTTCTAGTAGCTGGTAGTATCTGGTCTGTATCTCTCTTACTGTTCTAGTAGCTGGTAGTATCTGGTCTGTATCTCTCTTACTGTTCTAGTAGCTGGTAGTATCTGGTCTGTATCTCTTACTGTTCTAGTAGCTGGTAGTATCTGGTCTGTATCTCTCTTACTGTTCTAGTAGCTGGTAGTATCTGGTCTGTATCTCTCTTACTGTTCTAGTAGCTGGTAGTATCTGGTCTGTATCTCTCTTACTGTTCTAGTAGCTGGTAGTATCTGGTCTGTATCTCTCTGTTCTAGTAGCTGGTAGTATCTGGTCTGTATCTCTCTTACTGTTCTAGTAGCTGGTAGTATCTGGTCTGTATCTCTCTTACTGTTCTAGTAGCTGGTAGTATCTGGTCTGTATCTCTTACTGTTCTAGTAGCTGGTAGTATCTGGTCTGTATCTCTCTTACTGTTCTAGTAGCTGGTAGTATCTGGTCTGTATCTCTCTTACTGTTCTAGTAGCTGGTAGTATCTGGTCTGTATCTCTTACTGTTCTAGTAGCTGGTAGTATCTGGTCTGTATCTCTCTTACTGTTCTAGTAGCTGGTAGTATCTGGTCTGTATCTCTCTTACTGTTCTAGTAGCTGGTAGTATCTGGTCTGTATATCTCTTACTGTTCTAGTAGCTGGTAGTATCTGGTCTGTATCTCTCTTACTGTTCTAGTAGCTGGTAGTATCTGGTCTGTATATCTCTTACTGTTCTAGTAGCTGGTAGTATCTGGTCTGTATCTCTCTTACTGTTCTAGTAGCTGGTAGTATCTGGTCTGTATCTCTCTTACTGTTCTAGTAGCTGGTAGTATCTGGTCTGTATCTCTTACTGTTCTAGTAGCTGGTAGTATCTGGTCTGTATCTCTCTTACTGTTCTAGTAGCTGGTAGTATCTGGTCTGTATCTCTCTTACTGTTCTAGTAGCTGGTAGTATCTGGTCTGTATCTCTCTTACTGTTCTAGTAGCTGGTAGTATCTGGTCTGTATCTCTCTTACTGTTCTAGTAGCTGGTAGTATCTGGTCTGTATCTCTTACTGTTCTAGTAGCTGGTAGTATCTGGTCTGTATATCTCTTACTGTTCTAGTAGCTGGTAGTATCTGGTCTGTATCTCTCTTACTGTTCTAGTAGCTGGTAGTATCTGGTCTGTATCTCTCTTACTGTTCTAGTAGCTGGTAGTATCTGGTCTGTATCTCTCTGTTCTAGTAGCTGGTAGTATCTGGTCTGTATCTCTCTTACTGTTCTAGTAGCTGGTAGTATCTGGTCTGTATCTCTCTTACTGTTCTAGTAGCTGGTAGTATCTGGTCTGTATCTCTCTTACTGTTCTAGTAGCTGGTAGTATCTGGTCTGTATCTCTTACTGTTCTAGTAGCTGGTAGTATCTGGTCTGTATCTCTCTTACTGTTCTAGTAGCTGGTAGTATCTGGTCTGTATCTCTCTTACTGTTCTAGTAGCTGGTAGTATCTGGTCTGTATCTCTCTTACTGTTCTAGTAGCTGGTCGTATCTGGTCTGTATCTCTCTTACTGTTCTAGTAGCTGGTCGTATCTGGCCTGTGTCTCTTACTGTTCTAGTAGCTGGTAGTATCTGGTCTGTATCTCTCTTACTGTTCTAGTAGCTGGTAGTATCTGGTCTGTATCTCTCTTACTGTTCTAGTAGCTGGTCGTATCTGGTCTGTATCTCTCTTACTGTTCTAGTAGCTGGTCGTATCTGGCCTGTGTCTCTCTCTCTGCCGTCGTTGCTCTGTCCTTCTCCAGCACTGCGTTGTCACGAGTATCACGGAGGTTCCTAGAGGACAGAAGCAGTAAGAATTAAAACCACACAGAATAAACAAACAATCGTCTTTATGTAAAAAAGTGGACACAGTACTGTATTCAGGACACAGTGAAAGAGTCCCCTTCTAGTGGACACAGTACTGTATTCAGGACACAGTGAAAGAGTCCCCCTCTAGTGGACACAGTACTGTATTCAGGACACAGTGAAAGAGTCCCTCTAGTGGACACAGTACTGTATTCAGGACACAGTGAAAGAGTCCCCTTCTAGTGGACACAGTACTGTATTCAGGACACAGTGAAAGAGTCCCCCTCTAGTGGACACAGTACTGTATTCAGGACACAGTGAAAGAGTCCCCCTCTAGTAGACACAGTACTGTATTCAGGACACAGTGAAAGAGTCCCCCTCTAGTGGACACAGTACTGTATTCAGGACACAGTGAAAGAGTCCCCTCTAGTGGACACAGTACTGTATTCAGGACACAGTGAAAGAGTCCCCCTCTAGTGGACACAGTACTGTATTCAGGACACAGTGAAAGAGTCCCCCTCTAGTAGACACAGTACTGTATTCAGGACACAGTGAAAGAGTCCCCTTCTAGTGGACACAGTACTGTATTCAGGACACAGTGAAAGAGTCCCCCTCTAGTGGACACAGTACTGTATTCAGGACACAGTGAAAGAGTCCCCCTCTAGTGGACACAGTACTGTATTCAGGACACAGTGAAAGAGTCCCCCTCTAGTAGACACAGTACTGTATTCAGGACACAGTGAAAGAGTCCCCCTCTAGTGGACACAGTACTGTATTCAGGACACAGTGAAAGAGTCCCCTCTAGTGGACACAGTACTGTATTCAGGACACAGTGAAAGAGTCCCCTCTAGAGGACACAGTACTGTATTCAGGACACAGTGAAAGAGTCCCCCTCTAGTGGACACAGTACTGTATTCAGGACACAGTGAAAGAGTCCCCCTCTAGTGGACACAGTGAAAGAGTCCCCTCTAGTGGACACAGTACTGTATTCAGGACACAGTGAAAGAGTCCCCCTCTAGTGGACACAGTACTGTATTCAGGACACAGTGAAAGAGTCCCCCTCTAGTGGACACAGTGAAAGAGTCCCCTCTAGAGGACACAGTACTGTATTCAGGACACAGTGAAAGAGTCCCCCTCTAGTGGACACAGTACTGTATTCAGGACACAGTGAAAGAGTCCCCTCTAGTGGACACAGTACTGTATTCAGGACACAGTGAAAGAGTCCCCCTCTAGTGGACACAGTACTGTATTCAGGACACAGTGAAAGAGTCCCCCTCTAGTGGACACAGTACTGTATTCAGGACACAGTGAAAGAGTCCCCCTCTAGTAGACACAGTACTGTATTCAGGACACAGTGAAAGAGTCCCCCTCTAGTGGACACAGTACTGTATTCAGGACACAGTGAAAGAGTCCCCCTCTAGTGGACACAGTACTGTATTCAGGACACAGTGAAAGAGTCCCCCTCTAGTAGACACAGTACTGTTCTCAGGACACAGTGAAAGAGTCCCCTCTAGTGGACACAGTACTGTATTCAGGACACAGTGAAAGAGTCCCCCTCTAGTGGACACAGTACTGTATTCAGGACACAGTGAAAGAGTCCCCCTCTAGTGGACACAGTACTGTATTCAGGACACAGTGAAAGAGTCCCTCTAGTGGACACAGTACTGTATTCAGGACACAGTGAAAGAGTCCCCTTCTAGTGGACACAGTACTGTATTCAGGACACAGTGAAAGAGTCCCCTCTAGTGGACACAGTACTGTATTCAGGACACAGTGAAAGAGTCCCCCTCTAGTGGACACAGTGAAAGAGTCCCCCTCTAGTGGACACAGTGAAAGAGTCCCCTCTAGTAGACACAGTACTGTAGTCAGGACACAGTGAAAGAGTCCCCTCTAGTGGACACAGTACTGTATTCAGGACACAGTGAAAGAGTCCCCCTCTAGTGGACACAGTGAAAGAGTCCCCCTCTAGTGGACACAGTGAAAGAGTCCCCCTCTAGTGGACACAGTGAAAGAGTCCCCCTCTAGTGGACACAGTGAAAGAGTCCCCCTCTAGTGGACACAGTGAAAGAGTCCCCCTCTAGTGGACACAGTGAAAGAGTCCCCCTCTAGTGGACACAGTGAAAGAGTCCCCCTCTAGTGGACACAGTGAAAGAGTCCCCCTCTAGTGGACACAGTACTGTATTCAGGACACAGTGAAAGAGTCCCCCTCTAGTGGACACAGTACTGTATTCAGGACACAGTGAAAGAGTCCCCCTCTAGTGGACACAGTACTGTATTCAGGACACAGTGAAAGAGTCCCCCTCTAGTGGACACAGTACTGTATTCAGGACACATCTCTATAATCTCACCTGTTCTCTCTCTCTCTGGTACATCTCTATAATCTCACCTGTTCTCTCTCTCTGGTACATCTCTATAATCTCACCTGTTCTCTCTCTCTCTGGTACATCTCTATAATCTCACCTGTTCTCTCTCTCTCTGGTACATCTCTATAATCTCACCTGTTCTCTCTCTCTGATACATCTCTATAATCTCACCTGTTCTCTCTCTCTCTGGTACATCTCTATAATCTCACCTGTTCTCTCTCTGGTACATCTCTATAATCTCACCTGTTCTCTCTCTGGTACATCTCTATAATCTCACCTGTTCTCTCTCTGGTACATCTCTATAATCTCACCTGTTCTCTCTCTGATACATCTCTATAATCTCACCTGTTCTCTCTCTCTCTGATACATCTCTATAATCTCACCTGTTCTCTCTCTCTGGTACATCTCTATAATCTCACCTGTTCTCTCTCTCTGGTACATCTCTATAATCTCACCTGTTCTCTCTCTCTCTGGTACATCTCTATAATCTCACCTGTTCTCTCTCTCTCTGGTACATCTCTATAATCTCACCTGTTCTCTCTCTCTCTGGTACATCTCTATAATCTCACCTGTTCTCTCTCTCTGGTACATCTCTATAATCTCACCTGTTCTCTCTCTCTGGTACATCTCTATAATCTCACCTGTTCTCTCTCTGGTACATCTCTATAATCTCACCTGTTCTCTCTCTCTCTGGTACATCTCTATAATCTCACCTGTTCTCTCTCTCTCTGGTACATCTCTATAATCTCACCTGTTCTCTCTCTCTCTGGTACATCTCTATAATCTCACCTGTTCTCTCTCTCTCTGGTACATCTCTATAATCTCACCTGTTCTCTCTCTCTCTGGTACATCTCTATAATCTCACCTGTTCTCTCTCTCTCTGGTACATCTCTATAATCTCACCTGTTCTCTCTCTCTCTGGTACATCTCTATAATCTCACCTGTTCTCTCTCTCTCTGGTACATCTCTATAATCTCACCTGTTCTCTCTCTCTCTGGTACATCTCTATAATCTCACCTGTTCTCTCTCTCTCTGGTACATCTCTATAATCTCACCTGTTCTCTCTCTCTCTGGTACATCTCTATAATCTCACCTGTTCTCTCTCTCTGGTACTTCTCTATAATCTCACCTGTTCTCTCTCTCTCTGGTACATCTCTATAATCTCACCTGTTCTCTCTCTCTGGTACATCTCTATAATCTCACCTGTTCTCTCTCTGGTACATCTCTATAATCTCACCTGTTCTCTCTCTCTCTGGTACATCTCTATAATCTCACCTGTTCTCTCTCTCTCTGGTACATCTCTATAATCTCACCTGTTCTCTCTCTCTGGTACATCTCTATAATCTCACCTGTTCTCTCTCTGGTACATCTCTATAATCTCACCTGTTCTCTCTCTCTGGTACTTCTCTATAATCTCACCTGTTCTCTCTCTGGTACATCTCTATAATCTCACCTGTTCTCTCTCTCTGGTACTTCTCTATAATCTCACCTGTTCTCTCTCTCTCTGGTACATCTCTATAATCTCACCTGTTCTCTCTCTCTGGTACTTCTCTATAATCTCACCTGTTCTCTCTCTCTGGTACATCTCTATAATCTCACCTGTTCTCTCTCTGGTACATCTCTATAATCTCACCTGTTCTCTCTCTCTCTGGTACATCTCTATAATCTCACCTGTTCTCTCTCTGGTACATCTCTATAATCTCACCTGTTCTCTCTCTCTCTGGTACATCTCTATAATCTCACCTGTTCTCTCTCTCTGGTACATCTCTATAATCTCACCTGTTCTCTCTCTGGTACATCTCTATAATCTCACCTGTTCTCTCTCTCTCTCTGGTACATCTCTATAATCTCACCTGTTCTCTCTCTGGTACATCTCTATAATCTCACCTGTTCTCTCTCTCTGGTACATCTCTATAATCTCACCTGTTCTCTCTCTCTCTGGTACATCTCTATAATCTCACCTGTTCTCTCTCTGTTACATCTCTATAATCTCACCTGTTCTCTCTCTCTCTGTTACATCTCTATAATCTCACCTGTTCTCTCTCTCTCTGGTACTTCTCTATAATCTCACCTGTTCTCTCTCTCTCTGGTACTTCTCTATAATCTCACCTGTTCTCTCTCTCTCTGGTACATCTCTATAATCTCACCTGTTCTCTCTCTCTGGTACATCTCTATAATCTCACCTGTTCTCTCTCTGGTACATCTCTATAATCTCACCTGTTCTCTCTCTGGTACATCTCTATAATCTCACCTGTTCTCTCTCTCTCTGGTACATCTCTATAATCTCACCTGTTCTCTCTCTCTGGTATATCTCTATAATCTCACCTGTTCTCTCTCTGGTACATCTCTATAATCTCACCTGTTCTCTCTCTCTCTGGTACATCTCTATAATCTCACCTGTTCTCTCTCTCGCACATCTCTATAATCTCACCTGTTCTCTCTCTCTGGTACTTCTCTATAATCTCACCTGTTCTCTCTCTCTGGTACATCTCTATAATCTCACCTGTTCTCTCTCTGTTACATCTCTATAATCTCACCTGTTCTCTCTCTCTCTGGTACATCTCTATAATCTCACCTGTTCTCTCTCTCTGATACATCTCTATAATCTCACCAGTTCTCTCTCTGTTACATCTCTATAATCTCACCTGTTCTCTCTCTCTGGTACATCTCTATAATCTCACCTGTTCTCTCTCTCTCTGGTACATCTCTATAATCTCACCTGTTCTCTCTCTGGTACATCTCTATAATCTCACCTGTTCTCTCTCTCTCTGGTACATCTCTATAATCTCACCTGTTCTCTCTCTCTGATACATCTCTATAATCTCACCTGTTCTCTCTCTCTCTGGTACATCTCTATAATCTCACCTGTTCTCTCTCTGGTACATCTCTATAATCTCACCTGTTCTCTCTCTCTGGTACATCTCTATAATCTCACCTGTTCTCTCTCTCGTACATCTCCTTTGACGTCCTCTGCAGGTTGTCGATCTCCTGGCTGGTCTTCAGACGAATGTTCTCCAGCTCCTCAGCAAGTTTATTCTCGTACTCTGTCTTGTAGTGGTCTCTGTGGAAAACAAATTATATCTGATGGTCTCTGTGGAAAACACATGATATCTGATTGTCTCTGTGGAACACAAATTATATCTGATTGTCTCTGTGGAACACAAATTATATCTGATTGTCTCTGTGGAAAACAAATTATATCTGATTGTCTCTGTGGAACAACCATTATATTATATCTGATTGTAGCCATCCTTTGCCTTGATGACAGCTTTGCAAACTCTTGGCATTCTCTCAACCAGCGTAATGAGGTAATCACCTGGAATGCATTTCAATTAACAGGTGTGCTTTGTTAAATGTTAATTTGTGATTTTTTTTCCTTCTTAATGCATTTGAGCCAATCAGTTGTGTTGTGACAAGGTATGGGTAGTATACAGAAGATAGCCCTATTTGGTAAAGGACCAAGTCCATATTATGGCAAGAACAGCTCAAATAAGCAAAGAGAAACGACAGTCCATCATTACTTTAAGTTATGAAGGTCAGTCAATCTGGAAAAATGTCATGTACTTTGAAAGTTTCTTCAAGTGCAGTCACAAAAACCATCAAGCGCTATGATGAAACTAGCTCTCATGACGACCGCCACAGGAAAGGAAGACCCAGAGTTACCTCTGCTGCAGAGGATAAGTTCATTAGAGTTACCAGATCCAGAAATTGCAGACCAAATAAATGCTTCAAAGAGTTCAAGTAACAGACACATCTCAACATCAACTGTTCAGAGGGAGACTGCGTGAATCAGGCCTTCATGGTCGAATTGCTGCAAAGAAACCACTACTAAAAGGACACCAATAAGAAGAAAGGACTTGCTTTGACCAAGAAACATGAGCAATGAACATTAGACCGGTGGAAATCTGTCCTTTGGTCTGAGGAGTCCAAATTTGAGATTTTTGGTTCCAAGCGCTGTGTCTTTGTGAGACGCAGAGTAGGTGAACGGATGATCTCAGCATGTGTGGTTCCCAGCGTGAAGCATGGAGGAGGAGGTGTGATGGTGTGGGGATGCTTTGCTGGTGACACTGTCAGTGATTTATTTAGAATTCAAGGCACACTTAACCAACATGGCTACCACAGCATTCTGCAGCGATACGCCATCCCATCTGGTTTGGGCTTAGTGGGACTATAATTTGTTTTTCAACAGGACAATGACCCAACACACCTCCAGGCTGTGTAAGGGCTATTTGACCAAGAAGGAGAGTGATGGACTGCTGCATCAGATGACCTGGCCTCCACAATCCCCTAAACCTCCACAATCCCCCTGACCTCAACCCAATTGAGATGTTTTGGGATGAGCTGGACCTCAGAGTGAAAAAAAAGTAGCAAACAAGTGCTCAGCATATGTGGGAACTCCTTCAAGACTGTTGGAAAAGCATTCCTCGTGAAGCTGGTTGAGAGAATGTCAAGAGTGTGCAAAGCTGTCATCAAAGCAAAGGGTGGCTACTTGGAAGAAACTAAAATATAACATTTATTTTGATTTGTTTAACACTTTTTTTGTTTACTACATCATTCCATGTGTGACGGTGCCACGTTGAAAATCCCTGAGCTCCTCAGTAAGCCCCATTCTACTGCCAATGTTTGTCTATGGAGATTGCATTGTGTGCTCGGTTTTATACACCTGTCAACAACGGTTGTGGCTGAAATAGCCAAATTCATTCATTTGAAGGGGTGTCCACATACTTTTGTATATACAGTACCAGTCAAAAGTTTGGAGATGCCTGATTCATGCAAGGGTTTTTCTTTATTTTTGCTATTTTAAACATTGTAGAATAATAGTGAAGACATCAAAACTATGAAATAACACATGGAACGATGTAGTAAACAAAATGCAATCTCCATAGACAAACATTGGCAGTAGAATGGTCCTTACTGAGGAGCTCAGGGATTTTCAACGTGGCACCGTCATAAGATGCCACCTTTCCAACAAGTCAATTTGTCAAATTTCTGCCCTGCTGGAGCTGCCCCCCGGTCCACTGTAAGTGCTGTTATTGTGAAGTGGAAAGTTCCAGAACTCACTACAGTGGAAAGTTCCAGAACTCACTACAGTGGAAAGTTCCAGAACTCACTACAGTGGAAAGTTCCAGAACTCACTACAGTGGAAAGTTCCAGAACTCACTACAGTGGAAAGTTCCAGAACTCACTACAGTGGAAAGTTCCAGAACTCACTACAGTGGAAAGTTCCAGAACTCACTACAGTGGAAAGTTCCAGAACTCACTACAGTGGAAAGTTCCAGAACTCACTACAGTGGAAAGTTCCAGAACTCACTACAGTGGAAAGTTCCAGAACTCACTACAGTGGAAAGTTCCAGAACTCACTACAGTGGAAAGTTCCAGAACTCACTACAGTGGAAAGTTCCAGAACTCACTACAGTGGAAAGTTCCAGAACTCACTACAGTGGAAAGTTCCAGAACTCACTACAGTGGAAAGTTCCAGAACTCACTACAGTGGAAAGTTCCAGAACTCACTACAGTGGAAAGTTCCAGAACTCACTACAGAGGAAAGTTCCAGAACTCACTACAGTGGAAAGTTCCAGAACTCACTACAGTGGTAAGTTCCAGAACTCACTACAGAGTTCCAAACTGGGAAAGGGGGATACCTAGTCAGTTGCCCAACTGAATTTATTAAACTGAAAATGTGTCTAACCGCATTTAACCCAAATGAAATGAAATGGATTTCCATGATTGAGCAGCCACACAAGATCACATTTTGCAATGCCAGGCGTCGGCTGGAGTGGACTCTGGAGCAGCGGAAACGTCTGCAGTGATGAATCACGTTTCACCATCTGGCTGTACGAAGGACGAATTTGGGTTTGGCAGATGCCAGGAGAACGCTACTTGCCCCAATGCATAGTGCATTGTACCGACCTAGAAGGGTTAGTGTTAGGATGGGGTACCGACCTAGAAGGGTTAGGGAGGGGTACCGACCTAGAAGGGTTAGGGAGGGGTACCGACCTAGAAGGGTTAGGGAGGGGTACCGACCTAGAAGGGTTAGGGAGGGGTACCGACCTAGAAGGGTTAGGGAGGGGTACCGACCTAGAAGGGTTAGGGAGGGGTACCGACCTAGAAGGGTTAGGGAGGGGTACCGACCTAGAAGGGTTAGGGAGGGGTACCGACCTAGAAGGGTTACGGAGGGGTACCGACCTAGAAGGGTTAGGGAGGGGTACTGACCTAGAAGGGTTAGGGAGGGGTATCGACCTAGAAGGGTTAGGGAGGGGTACCGACCTAGAAGGGTTAGGGAGGGGTACTGACCTAGAAGGGTTATGGAGGGGTACCGACCTAGAAGGGTTATGGAGGGGTACCGACCTAGAAGGGTTAGGGAGGGGTACCGACCTAGAAGGGTTAGGGAGGGGTACCGACCTAGAAGGGTTAGGGAGGGGTACCGACCTAGAAGGGTTAGGGAGGGGTACCGACCTAGAAGGGTTAGGGAGGGGTACCGACCTAGAAGGGTTAGGGAGGGGTACCGACCTAGAAGGGTTAGGGAGGGGTACCGACCTAGAAGGGTTAGGGAGGGGTACCGACCTAGAAGGGTTAGGGAGGGGTACCGACCTAGAAGGGTTAGGGAGGGGTACCGACCTAGAAGGGTTAGGGAGGGGTACCGACCTAGAAGGGTTAGGGTGGGGTACCGACCTAGAAGCGATGTATTTGTGATAGACCTCCTCCCTGGCCCTCTGGGTGTCGTCCAGCTGGGTATGCAACCTCTCTAGACGGTCCTCCTGATGGGCACAGCGTACATTCAGCTCCATGCTCTGTCTGTGAAGATATTCCTTATCCTTCTGGAGGAGGGTCACTGACTGCTGCAGCGTAGACACCTGGAGGACAGAGGGGTTAGAGGTAGTCTATCCATCTGGAGGGACACTGACTGCTGCAGAGTAGACACCTGGAGGACAGAGGGGTTAGAGGTAGTCTATCCATCTGGAGGAGGGTCACTGACTGCTGCAGAGTAGACACCTGGAGGACAGAGGGGTTAGGGTTAGTGGAGGACAGAGGGGTTAGAGGTAGTCTATCCACCTGGAGGAGGGTCACTGACTGCTGCAGAGTAGACACCTGGAGGACAGAGGGGTTAGAGGTAGTCTATCCATCTGGAGGAGGGTCACTGACTGCTGCAGAGCAGACACCTGGAGGACAGAGGGGTTAGGGTTAGTGGAGGACAGAGGGGTTAGAGGTAGTCTATCCATCTGGAGGAGGGTCACTGACTGCTGCAGAGCAGACACCTGGAGGACAGAGGGGTTAGAGGTAGTCTATCCATCTGGAGGAGGGTCACTGACTGCTGCAGAGTAGACACCTGGAGGACAGAGGGGTTAGGGTTAGTGGAGGACAGAGGGTCACTGACTGCTGCAGACACCTGGAGGACAGAGGGGTTAGGGTTAGTGGAGGACAGAGGGGTTAGAGGTAGTCTATCCATCTGGAGGAGGGTCACTGACTGCTGCAGAGTAGACACCTGGAGGACAGAGGGGTTAGAGGTAGTCTATCCTTCTGGAGGAGGGTCACTGACTGCTGCAGAGTAGACACCTGGAGGACAGAGGGGTTAGAGGTAGTCTATCCACCTGGAGGAGGGTCACTGACTGCTGCAGAGTAGACACCTGGAGGACAGAGGGGTTAGGGTTAGTGGAGGACAGAGGGGTTAGAGATAGTCTATCCACCTGGAGGAGGGTCACTGACTGCTGCAGACACCTGGAGGACAGAGGGGTTAGAGGTAGTCTATCCATCTGGAGGAGGGTCACTGACTGCTGCAGAGTAGACACCTGGAGGACAGAGGGATTAGAGGTAGTCTATCCATCTGGAGGAGGGTCACTGACTGCTGCAGACACCTGGAGGACAGAGGGGTTAGGGTTAGTGGAGGACAGAGGGGTTAGAGGTAGTCTATCCACCTGGAGGAGGGTCACTGACTGCTGCAGAGTAGACACCTGGAGGACAGAGGGGTTAGAGGTAGTCTATCCATCTGGAGGAGGGTCACTGACTGCTGCAGAGCAGACACCTGGAGGACAGAGGGGTCAGAGGTAGTCTATCCATCTGGAGGAGGGTCACTGACTGCTGCAGAGTAGACACCTGGAGGACAGAGGGGTTAGAGGTAGTCTATCCATCTGGAGGAGAGAGACTGACTGCTGCAGAGTAGACACCTGGAGGACGGAGGGGTTAGAGGTAGTCTATCCACCTGGAGTAGGGTCACTGACTGCTGCAGAGTAGACACCTGGAGGACAGAGGGGTCAGAGGTAGTCTATCCATCTGGAGGAGGGTCACTGACTGCTGCAGAGTAGACACCTGGAGGACAGAGGGGTTAGGGTTAGTGGAGGACAGAGGGGTTAGAGGTAGTCTATCCATCTGGAGGAGGGTCACTGACTGCTGCAGAGTAGACACCTGGAGGACAGAGGGGTTAGGGTTAGTGGAGGACAGAGGGGTCAGAGGTAGTCTATCCATCTGGAGGAGGGTCACTGACTGCTGCAGAGTAGACACCTGGAGGACAGAGGGGTTAGAGGTAGTCTATCCATCTGGAGGAGGGTCACTGACTGCTGCAGAGTAGACACCTGGAGGACAGAGGGGTTAGGGTTAGTGGAGGACAGAGGGGTTAGAGGTAGTCTATCCATCTGGAGGAGGGTCACTGACTGCTGCAGAGTAGACACCTGGAGGACAGAGGGGTTAGAGGTAGTCTATCCATCTGGAGGAGGGGCACTGACTGCTGCAGAGCAGACACCTGGAGGACAGAGGGGTTAGGGTTAGTGGAGGACAGAGGGGTTAGAGGTAGTCTATCCATCTGGAGGAGGGTCACTGACTGCTGCAGAGTAGACACCTGGAGGACAGAGGGGTTAGAGGTAGTCTATCCACCTGGAGGAGGGTCACTGACTGCTGCAGAGTAGACACCTGGAGGACAGAGGGGTTAGAGGTAGTCTATCCACCTGGAGGAGGGGCACTGACTGCTGTAGAGTAGACACCTGGAGGACAGAGGGGTTAGGGGTAGTCTATCCACCTGGAGGAGGGTCACTGACTGCTGCAGAGTAGACACCTGGAGGACAGAGGGGTTAGAGGTAGTCTATCCATCTGGAGGAGGGTCACTGACTGCTGCAGAGTAGACACCTGGAGGACAGAGGGGTTAGGGTTAGTGGAGGACAGAGGGTCACTGACTGCTGCAGAGTAGACACCTGGAGGACAGAGGGGTTAGGGTTAGTGGAGGACAGAGGGTCACTGACTGCTGCAGACACCGGGAGGACATTTAACGTGACGTGATGTCATTTAGCAGATGCTGTAATGCAGAGGGACTTCCAGTCAGCATCTTCCACTAAGGAAGGTGAGACACCATCTATCAGCCCATCAGGTGGTATTGTGAAAAGGCCCAGTGTTGTCAACAGTAAGGTGTTGGGTAGGTAGCAGTAGTATCCAGGTTGGGGTGTTGTACCTCTCGACTCAGCTCGTTCCTCTCCCTGGTCTGGACCTCATGAGTCATCTCCAGCAGCTCCAGCCTCTTCCTCGACTCTCTCGCCTCACACTCAAACGCATCACGCTCGCTGGAAAGGACCGACGTTTAGTTTCTAAATGTCTAAACATACAAATACATTTTTCAAAGTGAAATAGTCAATTTTTGGAAATCCTTCTCCAGACATTTGATCTTGACAGGGACACTTGATGAAAACAGAGGTGGTCTCTTACCGTTTGGTGTTAGAGTAGTTGTCCCGCTTGAAGTCTCCCTCCTGGATGAGCCCTTTAGTGTCAGCCAGCTCCAGAGTTAGTCTCTGGTTCCTGATCTCCAGCTCTGACCTCACCCTGCGCTCTTCCTCGTAACTCTACACCACAGGAGGAGGGTTACAACACAAATCACATGGACCGATACTGTTCTATGACAAACAATAACGCCCCTTCTTAAAAACTAGCGTAGCTGCAGAAGCAAACCAGCCAGCGGTAACCACGCCTGAGATGTGAACACTTGCGTTAGCTCCCTGAGATTTAGCCTTGTGCTCAGCGGGCTAACACAGTCTCTTGTGATTCACAGGTCCAGTACAGTACCTCCATGAAGGCTCTGATCAGTCCTCTCTCTGTCTGTACCTCCATGAAGGCTCTGATCAGTCCTCTCTCTGTCTGTACCTCCATGAAGGCTCTGACCTGTCCTCTCTGTCTGTACCTCCATGAAGGCTCTGATCAGTCCTGTCTCTGTCTGTACCTCCATGAAGGCTCTGATCTGTCCTCTCTCTGTCTGTACCTCCATGAAGGCTCTGATCAGTCCTCTCTCTGTCTGTACCTCCATGAAGGCTCTGACCTGTCCTCTCTGTCTGTACCTCCATGAAGGCTCTGATCAGTCCTCTCTCTGTCTGTACCTCCATGAAGGCTCTGACCTGTCCTCTCTGTCTGTACCTCCATGAAGGCTCTGATCAGTCCTCTCTCTGTCTGTACCTCCATGAAGGCTCTGATCTGTCCTCTCTCTGTCTGTACCTCCATGAAGGCTCTGATCAGTCCTGTCTCTGTCTGTACCTCCATGAAGGCTCTGATCAGTCCTGTCTCTGTCTGTACCTCCATGAAGGCTCTGATCTGTACTCTCTCTCTCTGTACCTCCATGAAGGCTCTGATCTGTCCTCTCTCTGTCTGTACCTCCATGAAGGCTCTGATCTGTCCTCTCTCTGTCTGTACCTCCATGAAGGCTCTGATCTGTCCTCTCTCTGTCTGTACCTCCATGAAGGCTCTGATCAGTCCTCTCTCTGTCTGTACCTCCATGAAGGCTCTGATCTGTCCTCTGTCTGTACCTCCATGAAGGCTCTGATCTGTCCTCTCTCTGTCTGTACCTCCATGAAGGCTCTGATCTGTCCTCTCTCTGTCTGTACCTCCATGAAGGCTCTGATCAGTCCTCTCTCTGTCTGTACCTCCATGAAGGCTCTGATCTGTCCTCTCTCTGTCTGTACCTCCATGAAGGCTCTCGTGTGTGTGTGTGTGTGTGTGTGTGTGTGATATTATACACACCTTCATAAGGGCCTTGATCTCAGTCCTGTGTGTGTCCAGGTCGTCTGTCAGGCTGTTCCTCTTGACATGGAGCTCAGAGAGCTGGGCTTTGAGAGGACTCACCACCTCATAGAAACACACCTGGGAGAACGACACATCATTACCAAAACACACAGCATTAACACACAGCATTAACACAACACATTAACCCAACACATTAACCCAACACATTAACCCAACACATTAACCCAACACATTAACACATTAACACATTCACCCAACACATTAACCCAACACATTAACCCAACACATTAACCCAACACACAGCATTAACACAACACATTAACACATTAACACAACACACAACATTAACACAACACATAACATTAACACAACACACAACACATTAACACAACACACAACATTAACACAACACATAACACATTAACACAACACACAACATTAACACAACACACAACATTAACACAACACACAACATTAACACAACACATTAACACAACACACAACATTAACACAACACATTAACACATTAACACAACACACAGCATTAACACAACACATTAAGACAACACACAACATTAACACAACACACAACATTAACACAACACATTAAGACAACACAACACATTAACACAACACATTAACACAACGCATTAACACAACACATTAACACAACACACAGCATTAACACAACACATTAACACAACACATTAACACAACACATTAACACAACACATTAACACAACGCATTAACACAAGACATTAACACAACACATTAACACAACACATTAACACAACACATTAACGCATTAACACAACACATTAACACAACACATTAACACAACACATTAACACATTAACACAACACATTAACACAACACATTAACACAACACATTAACACAACACATTAACACAACACATTAACACATTAACACAACGCATTAACACAACGCATTAACACAACACATTAACACAACACATTAACACAACACATTAACACAACACATTAACACATTAACACAACACATTAACACAACGCATTAACACAACACATTAACACATTAACACAACACATTAACACATTAACACAACACATTAACACAACACATTAACACAACACATTAACACATTAACACATTAACACAACACATTAACACATTAACACAACACATTAACACAACACATTAACACAACACATTAAAACAACACATTAACACAACACATTAACACATTAACACAACACATTAACACAACACATTAACACATTAACACATTAACACAACACATTAACACATTAACACAACAAACACATTAACACAACACACAACACATTAACACATTAACACAACACATTAACACAACACACAACACATTAACACATTAACACAACACATTAACACAACACACAACACATTAACACAACACACAGCATTAACACAACACACAGCATTAACACAACACATTAACACAACACATTAACACAACACATTAACACATTAACACAACACATTAACACAACACATTAACACATTAACACATTAACACAACACACAACACATTAACACATTAACACAACACATTAACACATTAACACAACACATTAACACAACACACAACACATTAACACAACACACAACACATTAACACAACACATTAACACATTAACACAACACATTAACACAACACACAACACATTAACACATTAACACAACACATTAACACAACACACAACACATTAACACAACACACAACACATTAACACAACACACAACACATTAACACAACACACAGCATTAACACAACACACAGCATTAACACAACACATTAACACAACACATTAACACATTAACACAACACATAACATTAACACAACACAACACATTAACACAACACACAGCATTAACACAACGCATTAACACAACGCATTAACACATTAACACAACACACAGCATTAACACAACACATTAACACAACACATAAACACATAAACACATTAACACATAAACACATAAACACATAAACACATAAACACATAAACACATAAACACATAAACACATAAACACATAAACACATTAACACATAAACACATAAACACAACACATTAACACAACACATTAACACATTAACACAACACATTAACACAACACATTAACACAACACATTAACACAACACATTAACACAACACATTAACACATTAACACAACACATTAACACAGCACATTAACACATTAACACAACACATTAACACAACACATTAACACAACACATTAACACAACACATTAACACAACACAACACATCAACAGATTAACACATAAACACATTAACACATTAACACACAGCATTAACACATTAACACATTAACACATTAACACATTAACACATTAACACAACACATTAACACATTAACACAACACATTAACACAACACATTAACACAACACATTAACACAACAAACAACACACAACACATTAACACAACACATTAACACAACACATTAACACAACACACTAACACATTAACACAACACATTAACACATTAACACAACACATTAACACATTAACACAACACATTAACACATTAACACAACACACAACACATTAACACATTAACACAACACATTAACACATTAACACAACACATTAACACAGCATTAACACAACACATTAACACAACACATTAACACATTAACACAACACATTAACACAACACATTAACACATTAACACAACACATTAACACAACACAGTAACACAACACATTAACACATTAACACAACACATTAACACAACGCATTAACACAACACATTAACACATTAACACAACACATTAACACATTAACACAACACAATAACACATTAACACAACACATTAACACATTAACACAACACACAACACATTAACACAACACATTAACACATTAACACAACACAATAACACATTAACACAACACATTAACACATTAACACAACACATTAACACATTACATTAACACAACACATTAACACAACACATTAACACAACACATTAACACAACACATTAACACAACACATTAACACACAGCATTAACACACAGCATTAACACACAGCATTAACACACAGCATTAACACAACACATTAACACACAGCATTAACACACAGCATTAACACAACACATTAACACAACACATTAACACAACACATTAACACAACACATTAACACATTAACACAACACATTAACACAACACATTAACACAACACATTAACACAACACATTAACACATTAACACATTAACACATTAACACATTAACACATTAACACAACACATTAACACATTAACACAACACATTAACACAACACATTAACACAACACAACACATTAACACAACACATTAACACAACACATTAACACATTAACACAACACATTAACACAACACATTAACACATTAACACAACACATTAACACAACACATTAACACAACACATTAACACATTAACACAACACATTAACACAACACAACACATAAACACATTAACACACAGCATTAACACATTAACACATTAACACATTAACACATTAACACAACACATTAACACAACACATTAACACAACACATTAACACAACACATTAACACAACACATTAACACAACACATTAACACAACACATTAACACATTAACACAACACATTAACACATTAACACAACACATTAACACAACACATTAACACAACACATTAACACAACACATTAACACAACACATTAACACAACACATTAACACAACACAACACATTAACACATAAACACATTAACACATTAACACACAGCATTAACACATTAACACATTAACACATTAACACATTAACACATTAACACATTAACACAACACATTAACACAACACATTAACACATTAACACAACACATTAACACAACACATTAACACAACACATTAACACAACACATTAACACACAGCATTAACACACAGCATTAACACACAGCATTAACACAACACATTAACACATTAACACAACACATTAACACAACAAACACATTAACAAAACACATTAACACAACACATTAACACAACACACAACACATTAACACAACACATTAACACATTAACACAACACATTAACACATTAACACATTAACACAACACATTAACACATTAACACAACACATTAACACAACACAACACACAACACATTAACACAACACATTAACACAACACATTAACACATTAACACATTAACACAACACATTAACACATTAACACAACACATTAACACACTAACACAACACATTAACACAACACACAACACATTAACACAACACACAGCATTAACACACAGCATTAACACACAGCATTAACACACAGCATTAACACACAGCATTAACACACAGCATTAACACACAGCATTAACACAACACATTAACACATTAACACATTAACACAACACATTAACACAACACATTAACACAACACATTAACACAACAAACACATTAACACAACAAACACATTAACACATTAACACATTAACACAACACATTAACACAACACACAACACATTAACACAACACATTAACACAACACATTAACACATTAACACATTAACACAACACATTAACACAACACATTAACGCATTAACACAACACATTAACACATTAACACATTAACACAACACATTAACACATTAACACAACACATTAACACAACACATTAACACAACACATTAACACATTAACACAACACATTAACACAACACATTAACACATTAACACAACACATTAACACAACACACAGTATTAACACAACACAACACATTAACACAACACATTAACACAACACATTAACACAACACATTAACACATTAACACAACATTAACACATTACCAAACACATTAACACAACACATAAACACAACATTAACACAACACATTAACACAACACACAGTATTAACACAACACAACACATTAACACAACACATTAACACAACATTAACACAACACATTAACACAACACGTTAACACAACACATTAACACAACACATTAACACAACACATTAACACACAACATTAACACACAACATTAACACAACACATTAACACAACACATTAACACAACACGTTAACACAACACGTTAACACAACACGTTAACACAACACGTTAACACAACACACAGCATTAACAGGACCCAGCTCTCACCGCTACGTATTCAGTGATAGAGAGTCTCTCCTCTGGGACATCTCGTAGCTCCTTGTATTTATCCTCAGTGAGCTCCAGATCTCTGAGGCTGCGTCGCAGGTCTCCTGCCTTGTCACACAGCTGTCTGTTGGTCTCCTCCAGCTGCTTCTGTCTCAGTAGGATCACATCCATCTCCTGTTTCCTCAGAGCCTGCTGCTTCCTACAGGGCAGACAGAGAACCACACGGACTTGAGGCAAATATAAAAGGAGTGAAACCCTTTCCATGCCTGCTTGGAGGAACATCGTGCAATCCTTTAGAGTCTGGGTTCGGCCTACGACCATTACGACTGATCAGAGAGACTCTGTATCGGCCATATTATTATGGCTAAGGTTAGTCAAAGCCTCAGCTCTGTTCCTACCTGCTCTCATCAAGGGTGAGTTGCAGCTGTGAGTCCAGTCTCAGAGCCAGGACTAGTTAGTCAAGGCCTCAACTCTGTTCCTACCTGCTCTCATCCTGGGTGAGTTGCAGCTGTGAGTCCAGTCTCAGAGCCAGGACTAGTTAGTCAAGGCCTCAGCTCTGTTCCTACCTGCTCTCATCCTGGGTGAGTTGCAGCTGTGAGTCCAGTCTCAGAGCCAGGACTTGTTTCTGGTATAGAGCAACGTTCAGTCTCTCCTCCAGCTCCTCCGTCTAGGGAAGAGAGCACAGAACAAGCAGAGTGATAAATAAGCGTGTCCCCAAATGGCCCCTTTATTATCCTTCCTATTATAGTGCACTACTTCAGCCGGGCAGGACAAACCCCCATTCTGGTGATATCTGATATATAATGTAAATATATCTAAAATGGCAGCATGTTTTCAGACTCCTTTAGCAGTTTCTACCCGATTAACTACAATACCATGGAGGGGGGAAATTCATGTTGAAAGGACAGGTTGTGTTTGGAGCTGAAAGGGGGTGGGACTGAAAACAACAAGATAACTAAATGCAAATACTACTGGGTCTGGAAAATGTATTTAGGTTCTCCACTTTTTGGGAAACAGCACAGTTAAAAGATGATATGACAAATATAAATCCAAACTGGATGGTGTTCAGAGATAGATGGGAGGGGTTGAGGGGAGCTGAAGGATGGGACTGAATGGTGTTCAGAGATAGATGGGAGGGGTTGAGGGGAGCTGAAGGATGGGATTGGATGGTGTTCAGAGATAGATGGGAGGGGTTGAGGGGAGCTGAAGGATGGGATTGGATGGTGTTCAGAGATAGATGGGAGGGGTTGAGGGGAGCTGAAGGATGGGACTGGATGGTGTTCAGAGAGAGAGATAGATTTGAGATTCTTTAAAGTAGCCTCACTTTGCCTTGATGACAGCTTTGCACACTCATGGCATTCTCTCAACCAGCTTCACCTGGAATGGTTTTCCAACAGTCTTGAAGGAGTTCCCACATATGCTGAGCACTTGTTGGTTGCTTTTCCTTCACTCTGCGGTCCAACTCATCCCAAACCATCTCAATTGGGTTGAGGTCATGTGATTGTGGACACCAGGTCATCTGATGCAGCACTTCATCACTCTCCTTCCTAGTTCAAATAGCCCTTAAACAGCCTGGACGTGTGTTGGGATCAAAACAAATGATAGTCCCACTAAGCACAAACCAGATAGGATGGCGTATCGCTGTGGTAGCCATGCTGGTTGAGTGTGCCTTGAATTCTAAATAAATCACTGACAGTGTCGCCAGCAAAGCACCCCGACACCATCACACCTCCTCCTCCATGCTTCATGGTGGGAACCACATATGCTGAGATGATCCGTTCACCTACTCTGCTTCTCACAAAGACAGTTGGAACCAAAAATTCAACCACGAAGGCCTGATTCACAGTCTCCTCTGAACAGTTTATGTTGAGATGTGTCTTACTTGAACTCTGAAGCATTTATTTGGGCTGCAATTTCTGGATCTGGTATCTCTGATGAACTTATCCTCTGCAGAAGAGGTGACTCTGGGTCTTCCTTTCCTGTGGCGGTCCTCATGAGAGCCAGTTTCATCAGTGGGACTATCATTTGTTTTTCAACAGGACAATGACCCAACACACCTTCAGGCTGTGTAAGGGCTATTTGACCAAGAAGGAGAGTGATGAAGTGCTGCATCAGATGACCTGGCCTCCACAATCACCCGACCTCAACCCATTTGAGATGGTTTGGGATGAGTTGGACCGCAGAGTGAAGGAAAAGCAGCCAACAAGTGCTCAGCAAGACTGTTGGAAAATCATTCCAGGTGAAGCTGATTGAGAGAATGCCAAGAGTGTGCAAAGCTGTCATTGAGGCAAAGGGTGGCGACTTTGAAGAATTTAAAATATATTTAGATGTATTTATTTTACTTTAGCTGACATGGGCTAGTTGATCTGGACATTTCATGTTATAAATATCTTTCTACGGTCTGTAATGACTGACATGACAAGAGGACCTGATTATGCACTACCCAACTTAGAAATTGCACCTTGTGCATTCTACTATTAAAACTGTCAAGAGTAAATTTAAAGCGGGACCAATATGTTTTTTTGGGGGGGTCTAGACGAGTGTCCATAGGGTCTGTGCAGCAAGTCATATTTTATGTCACATGCTTCGTAGACAACAAGTGTAGACTAACAGTGAAATGCTTACTAACAGGTCCCTTTCCAACAATGCAGAATTAAAGATAACATAAAAGAAGTAGGCTTAACGTCGATTGACGTCCCTACTTTAGGGCCGTCTGGTCATAAGTAATAGAATAGGATACTATTTGAGAAGCTGTATGCTGATGTGAAGGATCGGTAGTTCGATAGAACATCTTTGAGATCCTAGCTAATTTACCTTTGTCAAGTGGTCCACTTTCATGTTATCTATGATGAGATTTTTCTGCGACATCTCTATTTTCAACAGCTGAAGGTTGTGCAGTAGCTCCTTCCTCTCGATGAGCTGTCGGGTGACTTTCTGGGTCCCGGTGCGGTCTCGTTCGTCTGATGACGAGATGTCTTCCGTGGGCACCGTGGTCTCCAGACTGAATTCTTCCGACTCCTCTAGCGAGCTGGAGATGTTCACCGACGGGTTTTTCTGCTTCTTCGGAGGCATTTTGAAGCTAGATAACGTTAACTACCTCGCTTTTGTCAAACAAGTAGTGATCTGCTTTTGCCAGCTAACTACTAGCATATAATTTTAGTATTAGAGATTAAGATTAAGGATTAGCCAACTCAAGAGTTCAAGGACAGTTAACGTCGACTGTTGCACGACATATACGGGTAACTAGCTCCTTGTCTGTGGTTGTATTAACTGTTAGTTACTGTACAGTACTAGTTAGTTAACTTACATAGTTATAGTTAGCTAACGTCGAACTGTTGGAACGGTTCACTGTCCAACAGGTAGCTTCCTAGCTAGCTGGCTAATTCCGTACAAATTATTCGTTTTTGTCATATCCATACATTAAATGGGGTTTAGCATTTACCACTTATATTCGCGAACAACCCAAAATGTTTGGTGGTCGCTGTTTTCATAATTTCAACGGTCCCGCTCCGAATCGCATAGAAACAGCCACTAGCGGATCACAACAAACAAACGGACGTGACATCGGAGTCACGTCCGTTTGTTTGCAACCACATAAAATGTCCGCGAGAAACAGCAACATTTAATAATAATTTATTCAACTGTTATAGCGCTATTCATTACATAAAGAATCTCAAAGTGCTTTGAAGCAACAAAACAAGACATAATGAGATTGACAGTCAATAGAAAATTCATGGCTTTGGTGGTCATCTGAGGGAGGTGGTCAAGCGAGGAGAGAAAGTCCGGGGGCAGGCAGCACGGTTTTCTTCTTCGAGGTTTTATTGGCGGACTACGTCCAAAAAATTGTGCATTGCACCATTGCATCATCTAAACCCGCTGTGAAATATATTAGCCATTTACAATTTATTTTTATTTTTAGCTGTTTTAAGCTGGTGTACAAAACCTAAAGGAAAAGACACAAAAACTAAACTTACAGGAAGCACAGAAATAGCACACATAGAACACATCTACTGATTCTTAGACTTGCTTTCAATGAGAATGATAGATCTATAGCACACATTTCTATGTGAATTTGGTGGGGTATTCCAAAAATGTATATATTGCAGCTTTAAATGTTTCAAGGACAAAATTACATGTATTTAAGCCTTTGGGGACAATAACATTAGTAATCTAAAACAATTATACTTTAAGGGAAATGTTTTTATGTATTTTATGTTTCACTCACATAATATATTTTTCTACTGTGTTATTGACTGTATGTTTGTTTTACTCCATGTGTAACTCTGTGTTGTTGTATGTGTCGAACTGCTTTGCTTTATCTTGGCCAGGTCGCAATTGTAAATGGGAACTTGTTCTCAACTTGCCTACATGGTTAAATAAAGGTGAAATAAAAATAAATAAATAAAAAAACAATATCATTTAAAAGTATGCATTAAGGTGTCTGTAATAGAATAAACGAATGTAGAATATTTACCTAGAAGCCTCCATGGAAATTCGCTATTAATTGTGCTAATTTTGTTAGCATTCTGATAATAGACGCCCAATGGGCATTTAGCGTTTTTTGGAGCACCCTTTCTAGCTTCCAAAATGTTTTACAAGGGTGGGGGAGTGGCTTCAACACAGCGCCCCCTATCAGTCGCCTAGTGTATATACGAACCATTGAATAGGACTCAGGTGAAGTTAAAACTCAGTTGGTAGTATAGGGGTAATTTCCGGTTCCAAATTGTCTCTTGCATTAAACGTTGTTTACTATGTATTAACGTAGGAAAATAACATATTTTTGTATGATTGGTGAAATGTGAGACAAGTCTTCTGGACAAATGGTTAGGCCCAGAACAGTAATCCCGGAACAAATATTCTTTGCACTTGCATCAGCACGACTGAATAATGGCGTTGCACACACTTTCAACTTGACCCTTCGACATTTTTTCCGATAAGCACGGATGTAAAATTGAATTCAGACTGACACAAATGTAAGACATTCAATGGAATACTACCACGATTTTATGATCCATTCTGTCCTTATTGAGAGTGGACCTTAATTGCAGTTTGTATGATTGTTTTTTCGTGATTATGGAACATAAACACAATCGCTTCCTATCTTGTCTGCACGTGTAACGGTATTTCCTCCTCTCCTGATGGACAGTTCTGGGACTTTAATATAACGACGTGAGTGTCAACATCTTGACTCCATATGTATGTATCATCAAACCATTGAAATGATGAGGTTTCTCACCCCACCGCTTTTGAACGAGCTGCGGCGGCGTCTCCCGCTGGTATCAACTGTCGCAAATAAACACGGAGGGAGTAAACAGTTACCGATCACCTGCCTTCTCCCACCCCGCCACTCTGCACCCCCAAACCGGCCTCTCTATACTGGGGCTGCACTAAGAAAAGATGTACCCCTCCCTCAGTCTAAAGCAGATCAGACTGAAGAGAAACTGGACCTGGACATATGGAAGTCTGTGATGAGGTTTCAGGTCCCAGCGGCGGCGGAGGAGGAGAAACTGGGAGGTGAGGAGGGAGGTACTGCTCCTTCAGGACCAGGAGGAGGTGTAGCAGGGCAGGAGGAGGTCTCACCACTGGAGGCCACCAGAGAACTGGTAGTGATGTGGCGTCAGGCTGGGAAGCTGGTGCCAGAGACCATGACTGATGAGGAGCTGGGGATCCTGGCGGAGCTCCAAACGAAATCCTCCAAGAAGAAGTACCTGAAATACCTGGCCATCAAGGAGGGACACAAGAAAAGCCACAAGCAGAAGCAGGAGAAGAGGAAGGTAGAGAGGAGTGAGAGGTTTCTGGAGGATGATAGGATCAGGCCTGATGGTCTGAGAGGAGAGGAGGGGGAACTGAGGAACACCTTCCTGCTCCAGTTCTGGGGTCGTTCCCTGGACAAGCTGCTGGGGTGGAGGTCGGCCCAGGCCATGGTGTTCGGCCAGCCACTGGTGTTTGATATGTCCTACGAACAGCAGATGACGCGTCGGGAGGTGGAGAACACTGTGTCCCAGCTGATGGAGGTGGAGGGGTGGAACCGCCGAGCCTCGGAACCCTTCCACCTGCACTTCTGTAATTTGCAGCCGGATGGCGGTTACCGCAAGGAGCTGGTTAAACGGTACGGCGCCGAGGCCTGGCAGCGCCTCCTCATCACCTCCACAGAGCAACGCCATGTGGACCTGTTTCCCCGGGACGACCTGGTCTACCTGACGGCTGACTCCCCCAACGTCCTCCGTACCTTCGACAACTCTAAGGTCTACATCGTAGGCTCCATGGTGGACCGCTCCATCCAATCAGGGCTCTCCCTGGCCAACGCCAAGCGTCTCAAGCTGAATACGGCCCGTCTGCCGCTGGATGACTTCCTCCAATGGGAGACGGGGGCCAAGAACCTGACTCTGGATCAGATGATACGTATCTTGCTGACACTGAAGGAGACGGGGAGGTGGGAGGAGGCGCTGGAGTACGTACCCAAGAGGAAACATGATGGATTCTACCAGGAGAAACCCCAGCAGGACAGAGACAGAGGCTCAGATAAGGACAGGAGGTTTTTTAGTGGCAGAACCAGAGGAGACACAGGATTCAGGGCTGGGGACAGAGACTGTGATAGAACATTCAGAAGTGGGGACAGAGAGAGGGCATTTAGTAGAAGAGACAGTGTATTGAAGAGTGGGGACAGTGACAGAGCAATTAGGAATGGGGACAGAGACCAAGCAATCAGGACTGGAGACAGTGACAGAGCAATCAGGACTGGGGACAGAGAAGGAGACAGTGACAGAGCAATCAGGACCGGAGACAGAGAAGGAGACATTGACAGAGCAATCAGGACCGGAGACAGAGATGGTATGGAGGAGTGGAGACAGAAACAGATGAATGGTGTGATCAGAGAGAGAGGATCCACTAGCAGACATAAGGACAGTGTATTGAGGAGCAGAGACATGGTAGCAGTCAGTAAGGAAGCAGGACCTACAGAGAACAGGCAGACCACACAGACCACCACCAGGCTACGGACATCACTAAAAACCAAGATGGAAGATCGGAACAGTACAGCCAAGTGCGGGAAGAAAATGCTGGAGGAAGAGTAGCCTTATTTGGTCCAAATATACTGAGACATTTCTGGTCTGAATGTGCATCAGTTTCACCGTGTTTGTGTTAAATGGATGCAGAGATGAACTGATGAAAAGCACTTCTAAATTACATTAAACAGAAACATTTTGATAAGCAACTCGGTGAGACTGTTGATTGTTTGGAATCGTTGGTGTATTTGATACTTTGTGTAAATGTACACTGAAAAATATATATATATATAAACGCAACATGTGGAGTGTTTGTCCCGTGTTTTATGAGCTGAAATAAAAGATATAGAAGAGCATGTTCCAGATGCACAAAAAGCTTATTTCTCTCAAACTTTTGCACAACTTTGTTTACATCCCTGTTAGTGAGCATTTCCTATAAGATGATCCATCCACTTGACAGGTATGGCATATCGAGAAGCTGATTAAACAGCGTGGTCTTACACAGGTGCACCTTGTGCTGGGGTACAATAAAAGGCCACTTTAGCAACATCTCCGGGTGGATATTCCTGCAGTCAGCAGGCCAATTGCACGCTCCCTCAAAACTTGAGACGTCTGTGGCATTGAGTTGTGTGACAAAACTGCACATTTTAAAGTGGCCTGAGGGATTGTGCAGTTGGCATGCTGACTGCAGGAATGTCCACCAGAGCTGTTGCCAGATAATTTAATGTTCATTTCTCTACCATAAACTGCCTCCAACATCGCTCCCTCCGTTGCGTCCAACCGGCCTCACAACCGTAGAGACCACCTGTAACCACGCCAGCCCAGGACCTCCACATCTGGCTTCTTCACCTGCGAGGGGGGGGGGGGGGGTGCTGAGGAGTATTCCTGTTTGAAGTATAGCCATTTTGTGTGGGAAAACTATTTCTGATTGGTTGGGCCTGGCTCCCCAGCAGGTGGGTCTGACTCCCCAGTGGGTGGGCCGATGCCCTCCCAGGCCCACCCATGGCTTGCGGACCTGCCCAGTCGTGAAATCCATAGATTAGGGCCTGTGGAATTTATTTCAATTGACTGGTTTTCTTATAAACTGTAACTCAGTAAAATCTTTTGAAAATGTTTGCATTTATATATTTTTTGTTCAGTATATTTTTTACCAAAAAATATTAATGTCATTATTGTCTAGCTGAACTACAGTTTTAAGTTAAAAAACCATTTACTCCAGTTTAACTTCCGTTCATCCTGTATTCAAGCGTTATGAGTTGGACAGATTCTCACTAAACAGGAAATAGATTTAACAAATCTTTAATTTTTGGTCTCTGACATGAAGGAATTTAGAAAAAAATCTTTACAAAGAGAAAATGGTCAACGACAACAACCGTTACACAAAAAAAAAACATTAATCTTATTTATACTTTCATCTACTTACACGTTTTCTTAGAAGTGAAATGTTTTCAGTCTCTTCATCAGGAAGATACTGCCTTCAGAAAGTACAGTATTCATACCCTTTTGACCTGAATTCAAAATGGATTAAATTTATATATTTTTTCTCACCCCATCTACACACAATACTTGTAATAATGACAAAGTGAAAATGTGTTTAGAAATTTTTGCAAATGTGTTGAAAATGAAACAGCTGAAATACCTTATGTATTCACACACCTTTAACACAAGGTCAACTCTACACTGTCGTGTTGTGGCCAAGACAGTGGATGTTCCTGACTAGATAGTTCTCCCGGGTGGCGCAGTGGTCTAGAGCACTGCATCGCAGTGCTAGCTGCGCCACCAGAGTCTCTGGGTTCACGCCCAGGCTTTGCCGCAGCCGGCCGCGACCGGGAGGTCCGTGGGGCGACGCACAATTGGCTTAGCGCCGGGTTAGGGAGGGTTTGGCCGGTAGGGATATGTGGATATTGTAAAGTGTAAAGTGGATATTGTAAAGTGGTTGTTGCACTGGATATCATAAGGTGAATGCACCAATTTGTAAGTCGCTCTGGATAAGAGCGTCTGCTAAATGACTTAAATGTAAATAGTTTAGACTTAAATCTACTTGAACATCTATGGGAAGACCTAAAAACGGTTGCCTAGCAATGATCAACGACCAATTTACCAGAGCGTGAATCATTCTCAACCATCTACACACAATTCCCCATAATGACAAAGTGAAAACATGTTTGGTCAGTACCTTAATGGTCAATACCTTTGGATAAGCATCTTTGGCAGCGATTAAAGCTGCTAGTCTTTCTGGGTAAGTCTCTTAAGATCTTTCCACACCTGGATTGTACAACATTTGCCCATTATTTCTTTTCTAAATTATTCAAGCTCTGTCAAATTGGTTGTTGATCATTGCTAGGCAACCATTTTTAAGTCTTTCCATAGATTTTGAAGTTGATTTAAGTCAAAACTGTAACTAGACCACTCAAGAACATTCACTGTCTTCTTGGTAAGTAACTCCAGTGTAGATTTGGCCTTGTGTTTTAGGTTACTGTCCTGATGGAAGGTGAACTCCTGTCCCAGTGTCTGGTGGAAAGCAGACTGAACCAGGTTTTCCTCTAGGATTCTTCCGGTGCTTAGCTCCAGTCCGTTTCTTTTTTATCCTGAAAAACTCCCCAGTCCTTAACGATTACAAGCATACCCATGACATGAAGCAGCCACCACTATGCTTTAAAACTATGGAGAGTGGTACTCTGTAATGTGTTGTATTGAATTTTCCCCAAACACAACACTTTGTATTCAGGACAAAAAGTTGATTTCTTTACCACATTTTTTTGCAGTATTACTTTAGTGCCTTGTTGCAAACAGGATGCATGTTTTGGAATATTTTTATTCTGTACAGACTTCCTTCTTTTCACTCTGTCATTTAGGTTCGTATTGTGGAGTAACTACAATGTTGTTGATCCATCCTCAGTTTTCTCCCATCAGTCATTAAACTCTGTAACTGTTTTAAAGTCTCATGGTGAAATCACTGAGTGGTTTCCTTCCTCTCTGGCAACTGAGTTAGGAAGGACGCCTGTCTCTTTGTAGTGACTGGGTGTATTGATACACCATCCAAAGTGTAATTAATAACTTCACCACGCTCAAAGGGATATTCCATTTTTACCCATCTACCAATAGGTGACCTTCTTTGCGAGGCATTGGAAAACCTCCCTGGTCTTTGTGGTTGAATCTGTGTTTGAAATTCACTGCTCGACTGAGGAATCTTACGATAATACAGAGATGAGGTAGTCATTAGAAAATCATGTTAAACACTATTATTGCACACAGTGAGAGTCCGTGCAACTTATGTGACTTGTTAAGCACACTCTTACTCCTGAACTTATTTAAGCCACAACGAAGGGGTTGAATAGTCCAGCCAGTAACTGAAAGGTTGCTGGATTGAATCCCCAGAGCTGACAAGGTAAAAATCTGTCGTTCTGCCCCTGAGCAAGGCAGTTAACCCACTGTTCCCCGGGGCCCTGAGCAAGGTAGTTAACCCACTGTTCCCCGGGGCCCTGAGCAAGGCAGTTAACCCACTGTTCCCCGGGGCCCTGAGCAAGGCAGTTAACCCACTGTTCCCCGGGGCCCTGAGCAAGGCAGTTAACCCACTGTTCCCTGGGGCCCTGAGCAAGGCAGTTAACCCACTGTTCCTCGGGGCCCTGAGCAAGGCAGTTAACCCACTGTTCCCTGGGGCCCTGAGCAAGGCAGTTAACCCACTGTACCCCGGGGGCCAAAGACGTGGATGTCGATTACGGCAGCCCCCCCCGCACCTCTCTGATTCAGAAGGGTTGGGTTAAATGCAGAAAACACATTTCAGTTGAATGCATTCAGTTGGACAGCTGACTAGGTATCCCCCATTTCCCTTATTGACTCGACATTTCAGCTTTTAATTTTTTTATTAATTTGTAAACATTTTCTGAAAACATAATTCCACGTTGACATTATAGAGTATTGTGTGTAGGACAGTGACAAAAAAATTAAATGTAATCAATTTTAAATTCAGACTGTAACAACAACAACATGTGGACAAAGTCAAGGGGTGTGAACACTTCCTGAAGGCACTTTAACCTTTCCACACAAATATAGATCTAATATCATTGGGTATCAGATGATTTCTGATCAAATCTCCCTGGACAGCAGATACAATGCCTTTCTGCCTCATCCCAGTGCAAACTGCCAATACAGCAACATCTTTGTGTAACTTCCCCACTTCAAAGGATCCCGATTCAAACAGAACAGAAATACCTTTGAATACGTAGGGAACCTTTTTACCTTTCAACTAAAAACCTGTCTGTCTGTCTGCAACAACTTCTGACCATAGTCCTGCCTCTCCTGTTTCTCCACATCTACAACCTGTCTGTCTGTCTGCAACAACCTCTGACCATAGTCCTGCCTCTCCTGTTTCTCCACATCTACAACCTGTCTGTCTGTCTGTCTGTCTGCAACAACCTCTGACCATAGTCCTGCCTCTCCTGTTTCTCCACATCTACAACCTGTCTGTCTGTCTGTCTGCAACAACCTCTGACCATAGTCCTGCCTCTCCTGTTTCTCCACATCTACAACCTGTCTGTCTGTCTGTCTGTCTGCAACAACCTCTGACCATAGTCCTGCCTCTCCTGTTTCTCCACAACTACAACCTGTCTGTCTGTCTGCAACAACCTCTGACCATAGTCCTGCCTCTCCTGTTTCTCCACATCTACAACCTGTCTGTCTGCAACAACCTCTGACCATAGTCCTGCCTCTCCTGTTTCCCCACATCTACAACCTGTCTGTCTGTCTGTCTGCAACAACCTCTGACCATAGTCCTGCCTCTCCTGTTTCTCCACATCTACAACCTGTCTGTCTGCAACAACCTCTGACCATAGTCCTGCCTCTCCTGTTTCTCCACATCTACAACCTGTCTGTCTGTCTGTCTGCAACAACCTCTGACCATAGTCCTGCCTCTCCTGTTTCTCCACATCTACAACCTGTCTGTCTGCAACAACCTCTGACCATAGTCCTGCCTCTCCTGTTTCTCCACATCTACAACCTGTCTGTCTGTCTGTCTGTCTGTCTGTAACAACCTCTGACCATAGTCCTGCCTCTCCTGTTTCTCCACATCTACAACCTGTCTGTCTGTCTGTCTGTCTGCAACAACCTCTGACCATAGTCCTGCCTCTCCTGTTTCTCCACATCTACAACCTGTCTGTCTGTAACAACCTCTGACCATAGTCCTGCCTCTCCTGTTTCTCCACATCTACAACCTGTCTGTCTGTCTGCAACAACCTCTGACCATAGTCCTGCCTCTCCTGTTTCTCCACATCTACAACCTGTCTGTCTGTCTGTCTGTCTGCAACAACCTCTGACCATAGTCCTGCCTCTCCTGTTTCTCCACATCTACAATAGTCATCAGATCAATTTAATAAATATAACACAGAATAAAAACCTGATGGTGAATCATACTGCTGGGGCGGCAGGAAGCCTAGTGGTTAGAGTGGAGGGGCGGCAGGAAGCCTAGTGGTTAGAGTGGAGGGGCGGCAGGAAGCCTAGTGGTTAGAGTGGAGGGGCGGCAGGAAGCCTAGTGGTTAGAGTGGAGGGGCGGCAGGAAGCCTAGTGGTTAGAGGGGAGGGGAGGCAGGTAGCCTAGTGGTTAGAGTGGAGGGGCGGCAGGAAGCCTAGTGGTTAGAGTGTAGAGGTGGCAGGTAGCCTAGTGGTTAGAGTGTAGAGGTGGCAGGTAGCCTAGTGGTTAGAGCGTTGGGCCAGTAACCGAAAGGTTGATGGATCGAATCCCCAAGCTGAACAAGGTAAAAATCTGTCGTTCTGCCCAGGTAGGCCGTCATTGTAAATAAGAATTTGACTTGCCTAGTTAAATAAAGGTTTAAAAATAATAATAACATCATTGAGGAGTGTTTTTCTATATACATTATATTTATTTTGATAAATAGCACCTTAGCCTGAGTTCAAGTCTTTAGCAGTGTTCTCTCAATAGATGCTGTCTCTAACACTGAGGGCATCATGACGTCATGACTCACTAGTCTTCAGCAGGGTTCTCTAAATAGATGCTGTCTCTAACACTGAGGGCATCATGACGTCATGACTCACTAGTCTTCAGCAGTGTTCTCTCAATAGATGCTGTCTCTAACACTGAGGTCATCATGACATCATGACTCACTAGTCTTCAGCAGGGTTCTCTCAATAGATGCTGTCTCTAACACTGAGGGCATCATGACATCATGACTCACTAGTCTTCAGCAGGGTTCTCTCAATAGATGCTGTCTCTAACACTGAGGGCATCATGACGTCATGACTCACTAGCTAAAAGCTAGTCCCAACAGTCTTAAAATGTTTCCTTTCCTCATCTCCCTCCCTTATGAATGACCGTCTAATGTCAGGTCTGGTGTAACCTTCTCTCAAAGAGTTAGACAACCAGGTGAGGGGAGTTCCTTACTAATTAGTAACCCAGACAACCAGGTGAGGGGAGTTCCTTACTAATTAGTAACCTAGACAACCAGGTGAGGGGAGTTCCTTACTAATTAGTAACCTAGACAACCAGGTGAGGGGAGTTCCTTACTAATTAGTAACCTAGACAACCAAGTGAGGGGAGTTCCTTCCTAATTAGTAACCTTGACAACCAGGTGAGGGGAGTTCCTTCCTAATTAGTAACCCAGACAACCAGGTGAGGGCAGTTCCTTGCTAATTAGTAACTTAGACAACCAGGTGAGGGGAGTTCCTTACTAATTAGTAACCCAGATAACCAGGTGAGGGCAGTTCCTTACTAATTAGTAACCTAGACAACCAGGTGAGGGGAGTTCCTTCTAAATGAGTAACCTAGACAACCAGGTGAGGGCAGTTCCTTCTAAATTAGTGACCTCAATTCATCAGTCAAGTACAGGGAAGGATCAAAAACCCACAGACACTCGGCCGTCCGCGGAATGACTTTGACACGTGTTATATCATTTTGACCATATTATTTTGGGGAAGCCCAAATCGATTCTAAGATGAGTACTTTCAGATTTTCCGAACTCACTTCCTTGTTTAAATCACTTCCTTGTTTAAATCACTTCCTTGTTTAAATCACTTCCTTGTTTAAATCACTTCCTTGTTTAAATCACGTTCTGAAGCCCACAACGTAGTGGGAGGTTCTAAGGGTTATGAGACAGTGATGGACTGAGAGATCAGCCAATTAAAACCAGCGGTTGTTTCGTCCGCTTCTGCCATACTTCCAGTCAAGTCCCGTTCTGAGGCCGCTGTGAAACCAGACGGTTCGACGGAGAGAGACTGGTGTTCCTCACAGCGGCCTGCGTTGACCTGTCCAGGTTAAAGGTCACGACCCCTGCCCTCTGACCCCTAGAGTACCAGGATGTCTCCGCTGCAGCGCTCGCAGCAGTTGAAGGTAATGTTCTCATAGCGCGTGTAAGGGTGGAACCGGCCGATGCTCTTCTTATTGGTCAGGAAGGCCGAGGAGGAGGAGTCAGAGAGAGAGAGGGGGGAGGATTCTTCCTCGTTGTCGGAACAGGAAATAGGGTCCAGGATCTTCAACACCTGAGAAGGGAGTGGGGGGGGGGAGAGAGAGACAGAAAGAGTGAGTGGGTTTCTGGATAGAGGCCAGTGTGAGTGTCCTGCTAGGGGGTCCGTACTCTACTTCCTACCTTCTCGGCCATCTTCTCAGCAGGCGTGTGTGAGGTGTTAGGGAGCTCCGAGGCTTGTCTTCCTTTCCCCAGCACGGCTCCACTGCAGCTCTCTACCTTACCCAGCAGGCGGGAGTTGATGGCTTCTGCCAGCTTGCGATTGGCCAGAGCTAGTTCTCCCGTGCTGAGTGGCTGGGCACTGGGGTAGTAGGTCTGCTGTCGACCCCACTGGAGAGAGACCAGCAGCTGCTCCAGAGACCTGGCAGAGAGACACATAAAACACATCAACCTGCATCGCTGGTAATGTGGTGTCTATCTCAGTAACTCTATGTTCCTATGTGAAGCACAGAAGTCCTACTGTATCTGTGGGTTAGCATCATGTCTGTGTGTTTTAACTGAGCACCAGGTCATATATCAGGGTTAACATCATGTCTGTGTGTTTTAACTGAACACCAGGTCATATATCAGGGTTAGCATCATGTCTGTGTGTTTTAACTGAACACCAGGTCATATATCAGTGGGTTAGCATCATGTCTGTGTGTTTTAACTGAGCACCAGGTCATATATCAGGGTTAGCATCATGTCTGTGTGTTTTAACTGAGCACCAGGTCATATATCAGGGTTAGCATCATGTCTGTGTGTTTTAACTGAGCACCAGGTCATATATCAGTGGGTTAGCATCATGTCTGTGTGTTTTAACTGAGCACCAGGTCATATATCAGGGTTAGCATCATGTCTGTGTGTTTTAACTGAGCACCAGGTCATATATCAGGGTTAACATCATGTCTGTGTGTTTTAACTGAACACCAGGTCATATATCAGTGGGTTAGCATCATGTCTGTGTGTTTTAACTGAGCACCAGGTCATATATCAGTGTTGTACCTGTGGGTTAGCATCATGTCTGTGTGTTTTAACTGAGCACCAGGTCATATATCAGGGTTAGCATCATGTCTGTGTGTTTTAACTGAGCACCAGGTCATATATCAGTGTTGTACCTGTGGGTTAGCATCATGTCTGTGTGTTTTAACTGAGCACCAGGTCATATATCTGTGGGTTAGCATCATGTCTGTGTGTTTTAACTGAGCACCAGGTCATATATCAGTGGGTTAGCATCATGTCTGTGTGTTTTAACTGAACACCAGGTCATATATCAGTGGGTTAGCATCATGTCTGTGTGTTTTAACTGAGCACCAGGTCATATATCAGTGTTAGCATCATGTCTGTGTGTTTTAACTGAGCACCAGGTCATATATCAGTGGGTTAGCATCATGTCTGTGTGTTTTAACTGAACACCAGGTCATATATCTGTGGGTTAGCATCATGTCTGTGTGTTTTAACTGAGCACCAGGTCATATATATGTGGGTTAGCATCATGTCTGTGTGTTTTAACTGAGCACCAGGTCATATATCTGTGGGTTAGCATCATGTCTGTGTGTTTTAACTGAGCACCAGGTCATATATATGTGGGTTAGCATCATGTCTGTGTGTTTTAACTGAGCACCAGGTCATATATCAGGGTTAGCATCATGTCTGTGTGTTTTAACTAAGCACCAGGTCATATATCAGTGTTGTACCTGTGGGTTAGCATCATGTCTGTGTGTTTTAACTGAGCACCAGGTCATATATCAGGGTTAGCATCATGTCTGTGTGTTTTAACTGAACACCAGGTCATATATCAGGGTTAGCATCATGTCTGTGTGTTTTAACTGAGCACCAGGTCATATATCAGGGTTAGCATCATGTCTGTGTGTTTTAACTGAGCACCAGGTCATATATCAGGGTTAGCATCATGTCTGTGTGTTTTAACTGAGCACCAGGTCATATATCAGTGGGTTAGCATCATGTCTGTGTGTTTTAACTGAACACCAGGTCATAGTGTTGTACCTGTGGGTTAGCATCATGTCTGTGTGTTTTAACTGAGCACCAGGTCATATATCAGTGTTGTACCTGTGGGTTAGCATCATGTCTGTGTGTTTTAACTGAGCACCAGGTCATATATCAGTGTTGTACCTGTGGGTTAGCATCATGTCTGTGTGTTTTAACTGAGCACCAGGTCATATATCAGTGTTGTACCTGTGGGTTAGCATCATGTCTGTGTGTTTTAACTGAGCACCAGGTCATATATCAGTGTTGTACCTGTGGGTTAACATCATGTCTCTGGAGAACTCGTCTCTCTCACTCAGCAGGTCTGTGATGGCGCTCTGAGCCTCTCTGGTCTGGTGCTGGAGAGAAACCCTGGCATTGGTCAGCTCCTCCGCCATCACTCTTGAAGAGATACCACACACACACACACACACCAGTCAGTTAATACACACTGACACACACACACAACAGTCAGTTAATACACACTGACACACACACACACACACACACACACACACACACACACACACACACACACACACACACACACACACACACACACACTCTCTCCTTCCCTCCGTCACCCCTACCTGGACGCCAGGAACTTGCTCCTCCAGACGTCACATTGTATAGACATGCGTTCCAGCTGTTCTGCTGCGGAGGCCCGGCTGCGACCCAAAGCCTCGTTCTCTAAGATCAGCTGGTTCTTCTCTCTGGCCAGACGCTCAAAGTGGTACTGCAGGTCATCACCTACAGAGGCGACCAGCAGCTTCTTCAACTCTCTGTTCACCTGTAGGAGAATACAGAGTTCAGTTGGTTCAAATATGGACCAAAGTACTGTATTTCATGTGCCAACAGATTCTTAAACCAGAAGTACTAATCCTTATTTTATCGGGACAAAGGCAAGGGCTGAAAACTCAGGATCCAGATTAACTCCAACAGTCACTGAACTCAGGATCCAGATTAACTCCTACAGTCACTGAACTCAGGATCCAGATTAACTCCCAGTCACTGAACTCAGGATCCAGATTAACTCCCAGTCACTGAACTCAGGATCCAGATTAACTCCTACAGTCACTGAACAAAACTCAGGATCCAGATTAACTCCTTCAGTCACTGAACTCAGGATCCAGATTACCTCCTACAGTCACTGAACAAAACTCAGGATCCAGATTAACTCCTACAGTCACTGAACAAAACTCAGGATCCAGATTAACTCCTTCAGTCACTGAACAAAACTCAGGATCCAGATTAACTCCTACAGTCACTGAACTCAGGATCCAGATTAACTCCTACAGTCACTGAACTCAGGATCCAGATTAACTCCTTCAGACACTGAACTCAGGATCCAGATTAACTCCTACAGTCACTGAACAAAACTCAGGATCCAGATTAACTCTTACAGTCACTGAACAATTCCAAATAATGTGTTTAATAGCGTTAAAGGCCCAAATGCAGCCGTTTTTATCCTAATATCAAATCATTTCTGGGGAACACTTAAGGTCCTGACCGTGATTATTTAACCATTTTTAATCGAAGACAAACAAAATTTGCTTCTTAGCTGAGAGTAATTTCTCAAGCAAGAATTTAGTTAGGACTGTCTGGGAGTGGTCTGAATGGTGAAGGGAAAACTGAAAAATAGCTGTTATTGGCAGAGAGGTTTGGAACTCTCTTTCTTATTGGTCTATTAACTTTACCTCCTGGTGATGTCACAAGGCAGGCCAAAACTCCACCCCACCAAAACAGGCAGAAATTTCAGGAAGTCTTTTCAAATAGCTCTTACACTAAAAGGGCCTTATCATAATTTTCACAGTAGCACTCCACACTCAGTCTGGAAATATATATAAAACACAGTAATTTGATGTTTTTGATGGCACTGGGCCTTTACGTTAACTCATTTACCCACCTCAGTCTGCACGTGGAGCTGGTTGAGGAGCCCCTCCTTGTCCTGCATCAGTCTTCTCTCTGAGTTCTGCAGCTTCTCCATGGCTCCTCTCAGGTCCTCCAGAGGAGGGGAGGGAGAGGGGGGCCGCTCCTCCATCTGCTGCCCAGCCCAGGCCTCTCCTTTCTCCTCAGCCGGACCCCCACTCCGGGTGATGGCGGCACGGGGAACAACGATCCTCACCGCCTCCACCACCATGCAGGCCTCCCGGGGAACCTTCCCCAGGTGGAGCACGCCGGGGGACCGGGGGCCAGACGGTGTGTCTCTGGGACTGGCTCTGGGGCTCTGCTGGGGGGTGGAGTGGGGGCTGTGGTGGAGGCTGGCGGGGGCAGGGTGCGTCGTCTTGGGACTGTGTTTGGGACTAGCTACCTTAAGTAGTGGCACCGAAGACAGAGGCGTATCCACGGCACCGATCTCCTTAGCGACTGGGGGCTTGTCTGTCTCCATGCCGTCGCCGGGGCCCCTGACTGGACGGACGGAACCTGAAACATGGCAAACATTCTGGAATGTTCTCTCTATCACCATCTTTCTCTCTCTCTCTCAATGTTTTGACTGGAGGAGTTATCAGGTCTCAACATCGCTTTGTGTGATTGGCTGAGAGGATGCGGGAGGGGGGGGGGGGGGGGGTGTAAACAACAGTCTGTGAAATGACAGGGGTGATAACGGCTTACCTCTGTCTGCTACTGCAGCGGTAGACATGATGGTAGACGAAGTCCTCACAACAGTCCAGTCAAATGACAGAGGGACAGGGCGGTGGATGACTTCCAGGATGGCAGTTAGATCTCTCTCCTGAAGACAGACAAATATTGATTCTGAGTTAACCACCCTGTTAGACATGTTAAATTAATAAAATAAAATAAGAAAGTAGCGAGAGAATATCGCACAGCTACTGTAACTAGCTAACGGACTTTTTCTGCTTTCAATTTGTTTTTAATATGTTTTGAATTGGTAAAATTAGAGTCAAAACCGCTGCCCTTTCCAACTAGTTGTTTACTTGGCTAGTTCAGTCTCTGGCTGAGCTCCAAGGCTAAAATAACTCACTACTTATCTGTGGATGAGCTTTAACAGCCCCGTCAGCACATGATCAACACCCAGCCGGTTAGATAAGGATATAAGAGAACTGAGTTCAACTTTCCTCAGCTAACAGTAACTGACAACAAAGCAAATCGAGTCGGGAACACCAAACCGTGCCCTGGACATAAACTTAGAAACATTGTTAGCTAACATTAGCAGTGTAAAATGAGTGTAACGTAGAGATTAAAAAACGGTGTCAGAATAAACATGCACATACCTGTTGTTACCCGAATGAAAAGATTTCCTCTGTTAAATCTTCGTCGCCATCTTGTTTGTGTTCTCATCGACCGGACACTGTTGGCATGGTGAACGTGTAGCGTGGAGGGGTTTCCGGGCAGAAAACAGACTCTGAATCAGCCTGTACGATTTCTCATCGATAGTGGTGACAGTAAACAGATATCCCAAATCTGATTCACGATCAATAAACGGAAGTTGAGACTACAGCGTTACAAAATGATCAAACCGTGGAATAATGCGGAACTATTATCCGCACTACAGTGTTCCACCGTAGGAAATAAAATATTGTTACACCCACAGAAGACAACTTAAAAAAGTACCGAAGATAATCAATTCTGGTTAAACTATTGTCCTCTAGTACAGGTTAATTTGATAGCCACGTGTATGTATTTAAATCGAGCTTTTCAAATAGCTACTACGATATAGGCGATTTGCTATAGTCTTATTTTTATCTTTATGTTGTCTAGGTTGTCACTCGGAGAGCAATGGGGGTACACGGACTGTGGAAGCTGCTTGAGACCACCGGGAAGCCCATCAACCCCGAGACGCTCGAGGGCAAGATCCTGGCTGTCGGTATCCTTCTGGACATCACAAGGACCCCCCTATCGCTCTCTTCAACTCTTTCTTTCTCTCTCCTTGTTCTTGGCTTTTTTTTAAAGTAGTGTAATGACCTGACTAGATCATAAAAGAACAACTGTCCAGACAGAGGATTGAGTTTACGAATGGACGGTTTATTAAACCAACTTTACACAGGCTACTGTTTGGCCGTAGCCCACGCCAAATAAATGAAAGATAACCCACAAGCCAATCGTGACCTTCTCTTGTGAAGCCCAGACGTAAGAGAGAGAACAAAGGCAAAACCTGGTCTTAACTTCCAATGCTCCATCCCCCTGCCCAACCCCCCTCCACGCCACTCCGCCAACCACCAGGATGCCCGGCATCAGAACATTCCAGGCATTCCCGTGATTGGCAGATAGCAGGTTGACTGACATGTCGGACCCCGCGAACACTGGGTACTGGTCAGTACAACACAACCACCTACTAGCCTAACACATAACACACAGCTGTCTGTGCGGGTCGCTACAGTAGGGTTCCCTAATTCTTCCACTCAATCTCCCACCCATATCTACTGCATATCCCAGTCATAACATGTTGTGTGCTTGCATGTGTCTGCATCTTACATAGAATTAGTGTCCAGTGTATCGTGCAGTAGAGATCCTTGACCTGTCCCTCTCCCAGACATCAGTATCTGGTTGAACCAGGCAGTGAAGGGTGTGAGAGACAGGGAGGGTAACAGTGTCGAGAACGCCCACCTCCTCACCCTGTTCCACCGCCTCTGTAAATTGCTCTTTTTCCGCATCAGACCTGTCTTCGTGTTCGATGGAGACGCACCTCTGATCAAGAAACAAACCCTGGTGTGTGTGTGTGTGTGTGTGTGTGTGTGTGTGTGTGTGTCTGTGCGTATGTCTCTGTCTGTGCGTATGTCTCTGTCTGTGTGCGTATGTCTCTGTCTGTGTGCGTATGTCTCTGTCTGTGTGCGTATGTCTCTGTCTGTCTGTGCGTATGTCTCTCTCTGTCTGTCTGTGCGTATGTCTCTGTCTGTCTGTCTGTCTGTTAACCCTGTGCGTCCCTCCAGGCCATCAGAAGACAGAGGAAGGAGGAGAAGACTATGGAGTCCAAACAGACCAATGACAAACTCCTCAAGACCTTCCTGAAGAGACAGGCCATCAAAGCTGCTCTGGGAGAGAGGAGGTGAGGAAGGGAGAGTAGGTGAGGAAGGGAAAGGAGAGGAGCAGGGAGAGGAGGTGAGGAGAGGAGGTGAGGAAGGAAGAGGAGAGGAGGTGAGGAAGGAAGAGGACAGGAGAGGAGGTGAGGGAGGAAGGGAAAGGAGAGGAGCAGGGAGAGGAGGTGAGGAAGGGAGAGGCGGTGAGAGGAGGGAGGAAGGGAGAGGAGGTGAGGAAGGGAGAGGAGGTGAGGAAGGGAGAGGCGGTGAGAGGAGGGGAGGAAGGGAGAGGCGGTGAGAGGAGGGGAGGAAGGGAGAGGAAGGGAGAGGAGGTGAGGAAGGGAGAGGAGGTGAGGAAGGGAAGGGAGAGGAGATGAGAGGAGGTGAGGAAGGGGGAGGTGAGGAAGGGAGAGGCGGTGAGGAAGGGAAGGGAAGGGAGAGGAGATGAGAGGAGGTGAGGAAGGGGGAGGAGAGGAAGGAAGAGGAGAGGAAGGGAGAGGAGGTGAGGAAGGGGGAGGTGAGGAAGGGAGAGGAGAGGAGCAGGGAGAGGAGATGAGAGGAGGTGAGGAAGGGGGAGGAGAGGAAGGAAGAGGAGAGGAAGGGAGAGGCGGAGGAGGGGAAGGGAGAGGAGGTGAGGAAGGGAGAGGAGGTGAGGAAGGAAGAGGAGGAAGGCCATGACCTAAATGAAAGGCAAAGCCCACTCAGAGCTTCATAACAGATCTACAAGCACTAAGATCGTGATGGATAAACACGGACCATTCCATGTTCATAGAAGGTCTGGTCTGTGTATAGGCCTGTAACCAATCCCTCTGTTGTGTTTCTCCTCCAGTCAGGATCATCTGCCCAGCCTGTCTGGTGTGAGGAGAGAGGAGGACATGTACATGCTGCCTGCCCTGCCAGCCCAGGAGGAGGAGAGAGAGAGGAGCAGCTCAGAGGAGGAGCAGCAGGAGGAGGAGGAGGACAGCCGTCACATCTACCAGGTGAGGTCAACACCCACGTCATGTGATGGAGGAGAAAACAGACAGGGTGGTGCTTTATCAACTTGTCCAATAAGAACACTGTATTCCTTTTTGTTTCATAAAGTTTTGCTACCTTGTGACACCTGTCTGTCTGTGTGTATGTCTCTGTCTGTCTTTCTGCCTGTCTATGTGTATGTCTCTGTCTGCCTGTCTGTCTGTCTATGCGTCTGTCTGTCTGCGTATGTCTCCTGTCTGTCTGTCCGGCTGTCTGTCTATGCATCTGTCTGTCTGTCTGCGTATGTCTCCTGTCCGTCTGTCTGTCAGGGGGATTTCTATGAAGACTCTAACTCTGTGGACATCAACTCTGAGGAGTTTTCTGCCATGCCTCCTGAGGTGAAACATGAGATTCTTAAAGACATGAAGGAATTCAGCAAGAGACGACGCACCATGTACCACACCCCCCCTGAGGTACCACACCCCCCCCCTCCTGAGGTACCACACCCCCACCTCCTGAGGTACCACACCCCCACCTCCTGAGGTACCACACCCCCACCTCCTGAGGTACCACACACACACCTCCTGAGGTACCACACACACCTCCTGAGGTACCACACCCCACCTCCTGAGGTACCACACCCCTCCCTCCTGAGGTACCACCCCCCCCCCCCTCCTGAGGTACCACCCCCCCCCCCCCCCCTCCTGAGGTACCACACCCCCACCTCCTGAGGTACCACACCCCCACCTCCTGAGGTACCCCACACACACCTCCTGAGGTACCCCACACACACCTCCTGAGGTACCCCACACACACCTCCTGAGGTGCCCCACACACACCTCCTGAGGTACCCCACACACACACCTCCTGAGGTACCACACACACACACCTCCTGAGGTACCACACACCATGTACCACACACACCTCCTAAGGTACCACACACACACCTCCTGAGGTACCCCACACACACCTCCTGAGGTACCCCACACACACCTCCTGAGGTACCCCACACACACCTCCTGAGGTACCCCACACACACCTCCTGAGGTACCCCACACACACACCTCCTGAGGTACCCCACACACACACCTCCTGAGGTACCCCACACACACACCTCCTGAGG